>NC_046314.1:51179665-51327678 GCF_009819535.1 Lacerta agilis
GGCCGGTAACATTTAGAGGTATTAGGCCGGTATAGGAAAACTGTTATAAGCTTATTGAACAACCTTTTATTTATCAGCAACCACAAGCTTTGTACGCAATAAACATCTTTTTAGTTCACAATATCCTCGTCTGTGGTGAATGAAGAAAGCAAGATCCAGCTAGTAGACTGAAGGGCTGCAGCTGGGGACTGTTTGTCGTTGGTGCAGCACTCACAGACCGTAAAACGTCCGGGGGTGGGCTGTACAGGGCGAAGGGCCCGCGACACGCACAGTCCGTATGGGCGCCGCCCACAGCGAACCATACAGGCTGCCACGCATGCGCACTCCGTAAGGGATGCCGCACACACGCACTTCGTACAGGATGCCGCTCATGTGGCAGCCTGTATGGACACCGTGCAAGTGGCAGCCCATACGGAGTGCACATGTGCAGCATCCCGTACAGAGTGCGCATGTGTGACAGCCCCATATGGTCACTGCACGTGCACAGCTGTACGACGATGCCGCACATGTGCACTCTATACAGGCTGCCCCATCCTGGGTGCTGGAGAGCGTTCCTCCACCACAGATTGCACAACCATTATTCAGGGGCCAAAGGTGAGAAAATGACAAGCAACACAGTCCTATGAATGTTTACCTGAAGTTAATCTGTGTTCAACAATATTTACCCTCCTAATAATTTGTTTAGGGATGATGCTTTTTAAAGAGATTGCTCAGTGCCATAAAAATAAACACAAAACTGGGTCCGTGAACTGATCAGTGGTATGGACTATTTGCTTTCTTTGTTCCTACACAGCTTTAGATGGGCCTCCAGCAAATCTCTCAAGATATGGACAATTGGTACACACATGCAAGCCAGAGAAAAGGTTTCAGTACGTCCAATTTAGTCATGCTGAAAGAAGCACATCCATTAACTTAGTAAGAGAATTAGTTACCAATTTGCTCCGTGAGGAAAAGTGCTATGGGCATCAATAACACATTATCCAGATCTCCTCAAATAATAGGGGCAATACAACGTGTGTGTGTGTGTGTGTGTGTGTGTGCGTGCACGTGTCATATTTTAGAATGAGAATTTTAGAATTAGAAGGCTGTTGATCCACACAAGGACTGCTCTGTTCATGTTTTGTCAACTCTGTTCGAAGAGGCCTAGTTTAGATGTGTACAGTATACAATATTTTCTTCTTTCAAGCTGTAAGTAGAACAGTGCTGTCAAGTATCCCGTTTTCCCCGGGATTCTCCCTTATTTTAAGCAGTTTCCCACTGCTCTCCCTTATTTTTTTATTTCCCTTAAATTTCCCGTTTTTAATGGAAGCAGCTCCTCCCCTGCTGGCCAGGGACTGGGTGGGAAGACCTCGCCTACTTGGAGAGAAAAGCCTCAGCCCTCAAAGCAAATGGGAGCCGTTTCCTGTGCTTACAGGGGGGTGTATTCCTCCCCCTGCATCAGCCCCTATCCATTGCCACCGAGCCCCTCAGCCGGCCAATAGGGTTAGCTGGGGGGCGGAGCCTGGCTGCCTTTGAGCAGCTGCTGCTTCATGTCCTGTTTTGATGGGATCAGACAAGAAGACGATGGGGCTCCATTGCGCGGAGCACATGGCTGCCCTCCTCTTTGCTGGCTGCCCTCCTCTTTGCTCCGCTCTGAGCCTGAGCCCACTTGGAGTTTACATTGCTGCTCCGCCCACTTTTGCTTCTGGCTCCGCCCACCACTGACATGTGACTGTCCCCGGGATAGGTGAGACTGCTGATCCCTTATTTTCAAATCCGAAACTTGACAGCTATGAAGTAGAACCACACTTCATTATTAAAGCCCCAGCAGAACTTGAAAGGCAGCTTTTCCCATCCACACTTTGTAAACACTCTCAAACCCTTCACTCTGTGTGACCACCAGTGCTTTTTTCCCTGGGGGGACGCAGGGGTAAACATACCCCTAAACATTTTGTGAATCTAAGTTTGGCCTCATTAAGGGGCAGTATTTCAATATGAGTAGGAAAATGAGAATATCCCTAAACACATTTTAATTTTTTTGGGGGGGGGACACTGCTGACCGCCATTGTGTTTTCCAGGCTCCAATGGTACCTGGCCCACGAAGCAGAGGCAGAGAGTGCATCATAATATGTGTGGGTGTGTATCTATATTTATGTGCGGCACTTTGAGTCCACAAGCCCGTAGCTACACACATGCTGGTGTGCTGGTGCTGGCGTGCTAGCATGCAGTTCCTAGATGGTTGGCCTTAGGCAAAAAAGATTAGTCAGCCCTGCTTTACAGAATAATGCTACCTAATGTGAAGTGTTCTCAAAATCGTTCAGCAATGTTTATGGAGCAGGTGTGGGATTGACCCCGGGGTTCTTGCTGAAGAATTACTTTTTTAAAAGTAAACTTTTTGCCCTTCAGTCATCCTGCTTGAACCTAGGAAGTTTTATTTACAAAAAAACTTACCTTCTGACATCTTTTTTTTTTTTAAGAGTGGACGTAAGAGAGATATCTCTTCTGTTGCTTGGAATATGTCAGCTTTTCAAGGCTAAAGTTCAGGGCTCTCCAGGAAGCTATTTTTATAGAATTTTGTTAGCTGATGAAAATTTATATAATAATAAACCTTTATTGTCACTACACCACCTGTGTGCAGTGAAATTAAATGAGCCCCCCTTTAAATATTGTCTCAATATTTAAAATGATGACTTTTTGTCCCAATATTTAAACTGATGGCTCTCCCTTAATAAACTGAGAGGAGGTATGATAGCCATCTTCAAATATCTGAAGAGCTGTCACATGCAAGATGGAGCAAGCCTGTTTTCTCCTTTTCTGGAGGGTAGGGCCCAAACCAGTGGATTCAAGTTACAAGAGAGGAAATTCCAACATCAGGAAGAACTTTCTGCCAGTAAGAGCTGTTTAACAGTCTAATGGACTCCATTGGGGTGTAGTGGGCTCTTCTTCCTTTGAGGTTTTTAAGCAGAGGTTGGATGGCTATCTGTCATGTATGATGTAGTTGAGATTCCTGCATTTCAGGGGGTTGGACTAGATGACCCTCATGGTCCTTCCCAGTTCTACAATTCTATGATTCTGTGATGTGCTATTCACAAACAGAAAGGTGGAGCACATACATTGGCTTTGGAATAGCACAGAAGCAGAGCATGTAAATAGCAAAACATTAGGAAGAACCTGTTATATAGTAATACGTAACAAGAATAGGGAAAGGGCTTCATTCTGGGATGCTGCAGTATGCAAACTACAGGAGCTTAAGAAGTTCAAAAGCATTACAGTAAAACACAGCACCCTCTGGCATACATAACACTGAGTTTTGTGTGTGTGTGTGGTTTTTACATTTTCTTTTTGCTTTTTGATGCCAATAAATCTTGTCCTTCACTGTTTCTGTTTACCATACTCTGGGCGAGAAGCCACTTTGGGCAGTTAAAATGAGATTCTTAAATTGCCCCAACTGGCGAGAGGGTAGGGAACAGACATGAAGCAAGATCTCAATTAGAAAATATTTATTCTAGACATCAGCAGAAGGCCATTGAATGCATTTCAGTTTATGAAAGATATGTGCTGAAATCAACATAATGTTATTCATGAATGAATCTTGGGGGAGGGAGAAATAAGGAACAGTACCTGCTGCAACTAATGAATCCATGGCAAATGAAATTCAATTCAATGGTTCAATTACTTCTAGAGTCAGGCGCAACAGGCCCTTGCTTGGCTCCACCCTGAAACACCTGCTGTCACCTCCAGCCACCCCAGAGCTCAGGAGCTTTCCCTGTGCCAGGAGAAGGGGAGAAAGCACAGGCAGAATCACCATTGCAAACACTCCCTGTGCCCATTTCTGATGTGGGGATGGGACTGGAATGGTATTTGTACACCCCTAGCTTACAGGCTCAGTCCTATGACTGAGTTTGTGGATGGAGTTCGTTTCAGATAAGAGGCAGGGAGAAATTCATTTTTCTTTGCATTTTAATGAGAAACAACCAAATCCACACTTCCTGAACCAATACCTGAACCAAAGCACACCTAAAATCTGCACTTGTCTGAATTTTGCAGTGCGGTCCCACAACCAAACAATATGTACAAAAAATGTAACTATGAGGGGGTTGGTGCCTAAAAGGACATATATTCATCACAAGAAGGTGCAAAATTGCATTATATCATGGGAAACCGCAGACAAAAATGTGCTTATTAGGAGAAATTCACACTTTTAAATGCTGGCATGAGGAATTTTCTTTTAATTGCCACTTGCTTCAGAAATATGGAGAACTGAATTTAAGACAGGGAAAAGGAGAAATTGAGAGAAATGGAAATGGGCAGTGCCATGCATTCCGAGTTCCAGTGCTACTCATGATAGCAGAAGGCCACATGTGCTCTTGAATTGATGGCATTCCAGAAGAAGGACCCTATACCAATAGTATTTCATCCAGTAGCTGCCTTCTACATTCCACTGCATGCAGCCAGCTGCCCCTGTCCCTACTGGAGAGAGCAGGCCTAGTGACACAAAAGCCCTTCTGTCACCGTGTCACATGCTGCCAGCTAGCCTCAGGATGAACAAGGAAGTATAGTCCGACTGGAGGGCAGCAGCAGCAGCAGCAGCAGTGCCAGACTTTATATGGGTTAGGCAACAAAATCTAGTGACAGAAGAACACAGCAAAACACAAGAAAACAAAGTTTAAAAGCCACAGAACTAAAGAGGTATTTGTTTGGCACATAAAAACAACAACAGTGTGCACATTCTATACTCCTGGGGACCGCATTCCATAAGCAGGGTGCCACCAACAAAGATTTCTTTTCCCTGTCAATTTATTTACCTTTGCGGAGAAAGTGTCCTTTGTTCAAATCCATGAACTCAGGACTCAAGAACTCAAAGTTTGCTCTGGTGTCCTTTTTCATATTTTCAAATGTAGCCTTTATCACAACGTCATTAACCTTTGTTTCAGTCAGGCTTTTTCCTAGGAAGTTGCATATTTTTAATACAGCACTTCTCAGATCCTGAAATTAGACATAATTTTGATATCGGGTCACCAACAGTTGAGAAATGTAAGGATTCAGTAACTGCTTGTTTTGACAACTGTAATTTTTTAAAATCTTTTTGTGTTTTTAATATGAAATTTAATAAAAGATTGATTTATTTTAAAGGAAATCATAGAAGAGGTAACATAACTTTTTAAAAAAATGTGTTTGAAGGTTGACAATCTGAAAAACAGCATCCTTCTCTAATCTCCCTTCTTTTCCTAGAGGTTTACATAATCTCCCACACTCTTCCCATCTTTGTTTGTTTGTGCCATTTTGTATTGTGCATTTCCCTCCTGGTAGACCCACACACTTGATGGGGCCTTGTTAGGACCTTCTCGCTTATTTTCTGCTGGGTTAAACCCTTTCCCAACTCCTAAGTTTTCTATCTTTTTACTGCTTTGTCTAGATCAGGGGTGGCCAACTTCCAAGAGACTGCGATCTACTCACAGAGTTAAAAACTGGCAGTGATCAACCCCTTTTGTGGGGTTCAGGTCAAAGTTGTTGAGCTTCTTTAGGGAGGAGGAAAGAAACATTGAGCTTTTTTTAAGGAAGGAAAGCCGTTTTTGGTGGTTCAGGTCATTTTAGGGGTGCAGGGTAAAGATGTTGAGGGTTTTTTAGGGCAGCCAAAGTTTTTTAGCTTCTTTGGGGGGAGCCACTGATCTTTCAGTGATCTACCACAGACATCCAGTGATCTACCGGCAGATCACGATCTACCTGTTGGACGTGCCTGGTCTAGATGATTCATTATGTTTCCAATGAAGGGCAAGAGTAGACCCAAGGACAAGGGTTATTCATGAAAGCTGAAATCACTTCCATGATTTCTTGTAGGCAAGTCATCCCTCTTTAAATTCTCTTTAAAATAAAATAAAGTTCAGTGGCATTTCTTCAAGAAGCTTCTTCATATGCTATAATTGCAGGCGAAGGTGTGGTCAGTGTTATTGTTTGAGACTCTTTCCTGCCATGGCATGTAACCCTCCAACAGTTTGACTTCACCCGCAGAGGCACATTCCTCCATTACCTCCAGAGACATACAGATGCCAACAACAACAACAATTATTGTTATTATGTTAATATGTAACACTTAATATGTGGCAAGCACTTGGCAGTGATTATGTATTTCATCTCTGCTAATACCCTGGGTTGTCATTATCATAATGTACATCTTAGTTCTAAACTGCAGTTACACGCCCAGTGCTTTGTTGTTGCTGTTGTTATCAGATACAGAAGCATTTGTCATCTTTATTTTTATTCAAAAACATATATATACTTCCACTTCCCTTTACGGTGCCATCACGTCACAATTGCATTTTACTTGGAAACAGAGAAGTCACTCTGTTGTCATAAAGTTGTCTTTATGCGAAAAGATCAACTCTTTGTGATCTGCTAAGATCCTCAAAGCCAATTCTTGGGAAATGAGATTACCCAGATTTTGACTTCATGCTATGAAAATTGCTGCATTACCAACTGAGTATCCTTAGCTTGTTGGTGAAGCAATATCTGTGATGATACCATTTAGTAGTACAGGATGCCCAGCAATGACTGTTATGCGGATGAAACTCAGTAGCAGGCTGTGTGTCAATAATAATCTGGGACTGACTACCATCACAGTTCGTATTGACCTACTTGTTTGGCAAAATGCACATCCCTTTAAACACACTGCCTCAAGAGGAGAGGGATGTTTTGCAAGTAAGAAACCAGGTCATTGAATCAGTCTGAATGGTACGCATATAACCCAGAATGTAGATCCAAACCCAAACTAAAGCAAAGCTTTATTTTATTGTAAGAAAAAAGAGAGAAAGATTATCAGGCTGCATGGTAGTATTAATTATTAAAACTTACCCATTCGTAACTCTAAAGAGAGAAAAAGTTCCTACTGCTACAAGAAAGAGCATGTGTCAGAAGTTGCTTATCTTAGGCTCAAGGGTGTAAGGGACGGAATACAGCTCCATCTGTGAAGCAGCTCTGACCAAAATGCAGGGATGGGATTTGTACAGCTCCGTGTTTGCTCTGGAGCAACAAAAATCTGTTTGAGGCCTATGGTCTGAATCCAATATTGCATCATTGGGAGCGTAGGTATCTAGACGGAGCTCAGATAGCCTTCTTTCTAACTAAAACCAAGCTCTTAAATACCTTTTCTTCTCACCAAATTCATGTGAAATGTGGATGTTGGGGTACAAGGTGATTGTGTGCTGGGTGCCTTTTTTGGGTTGTCAAATCTCCAACTCCCAATGAAGCAGGGGCTGGTCTACCAGGGGCACACACCTTACAGAGGGTCACCAAACCAAAATGCAGGGGAACCACTACCTTACTGAAACTGTTTGCTTTCCCTTCCAGGGAATGACTATAAAAGCAAGTGTCCCGTCGTTTACAGACAACTGGGGGAAATGTTTGTTTTTATAATAATTTTTATTAAGTTTTCAATTTTACATTCTTAACTAGAGGTGAGGAACCTTTATCATCTGGTGGGCCACATTCCCTTTTGGACAACTTTTTGAGGGCTACAGGTCATAGGCAAAGCTGGGCAGAGCAGCCAATCTAAATTTAACTTGGATGTTAATTTTTGCCTTTAACACATACCTCTGTGTCCTCCATCCACCTTGATTTGAACAAGGTGCTCAAGCAAAGTATTGGCTCCAAGTAGTAATTCATAAGTAGCCTATTATTTATACTGAAACTCTCCCCCTTTCTCGCACTGCGGGTTGTTGCTTTTTTTAAAAAAAATAATAATACATTTTTTATTAAAGATTTCTTGGTTTACAAAAGCATGTGAAATGTCTCTTTTTCAAGTTACATTTTCTACAGATCAGTTTCATTTGTTGAGACATTAGTGTTACATTAGGAAGAAAAGGGAGAAAGAGGTGGAGGGGGGGGGAATGGTGGGTGGGGTGGGGTTGGGCGGCAGTGCTTCTGTTCTACTTAGTGTATGTGTGGGGTTTTCTGTCAGCACTTGTGTGGGTTCTCTTTACTATTCACTTGTGGTGGGAAAAGGGCCGGATTTAGGTTTGATGAGGCCCTAAGCTACTGAAGGTAATGGGCCCTTTGTATGTCCAGCTGTCCTTTGTCAACAACAAATTGTCACTGTTTTTTGTGTTGAATTTATGCTATATGATAATTTATGGAACTAATAGTTATCTAAACCCATTTGCACATGTTGCCATGCAACCAGTCCATGCAGAATGTAGGCATCCTATATATAGAAATGAGCAAACCAGTGATATTTTAGGGAGCAGGCTAGCAGGAAGGGCCCATTACTTATATCACAGGAGCCTACACAACACAAAAACACTGTTGCTGCATGTAGGTTTTATTTTATTTGTTTTTTATCTTATATTTTGGAAATGTACATCCAGGTTTTTTCTTTTAATTTTTTTTTGGGGGGGGCTAAGCTTTAGCTTGCTTAGCTTATACATAAATCCGGCAGACCCGTCAGGAGTAATCACTGCGGGTTGTTTCAAGGCGGGTTGCTCCTCATGCTTTGGAAGGGAGGCTTGTCACCCCCGCAGACATTGGCAGCAGGCTTAGGTAATCGGGTAGAGCGGTGGGTAGAGCCCTCCCGGTCACCCGGTGAAGCAGCGAAGGTGGAGGGAGCGCCGCGTTGGGGAGGCGAAGTGCAGCTGCGCAGATGGCGCACGCGCGCGCGCGCCTTCCCCGCTGCCACCTCCGGCGTCCGATCCCGCCCTGCCTGTTCGCGGGAGGAGAAGGAGGGCCTTTAAGCCGGGCGCCCCAACCGCACAGACCGGCACTGCAGCTCTGACAACCGTCGTCGCCGCTGCCGCTCCAGACCGGCTGCGGCCTGCACGCTCCTCATCCGCCTGGCAACGCTTCGCCTCGCCGCCATGGCCAAGCCTCTGTCGGGACATGTGTGCGTGGTGACGGGCGCCTCTCGGGGCATCGGCAAGGGCGTCGCGCTGCAGCTGTCCGGGGCGGGCGCCACCGTGTACATCACGGCCCGGCACCGCGAGGCGCTGGAGGAGGCGGCGGCGGAGGTGCGGGCCCGCGGCGGGAAGTGCGTGCCGGTGGTGTGCGACTCGTCCCGGGAAGAAGACGTGGTGGCGCTGTTCGAGCGCGTCCGGCAGGAGCAGGCGGGCCGCCTGGACGTGCTGGTCAACAACGCCTTCTCCGGGGTGGGCACCATCGTGGAGGACTTCGGGCTGCCCTTCTGGGAGAGCTCGACGGCCCTGTGGGACCAGGTCAACAATGCGGGCCTGCGGGGCCACTACATCTGCACCGTCTACGCCGCCCGTCTGATGGTGCCCGCCGGGAAGGGGCTCGTCGTCACCATCTCGTCGCCCGGAGGGCTGCGCTACATGTTCGACGTGCCCTACGGGATCGGCAAGGCCGCCTGCGACCGCCTGGCCGCCGACTGCGCCGTCGAGCTGCGCCCCTTCGGCGTGGCCTCGGTGGCGCTGTGGCCGGGCTTCGTGCGCACCGAGAGCCTGGCGAAGGAAGTGGAGAGCAGGACGGGGCCCATGATGGCGAAGCTGAAGGAGAAGATGGCCTCCATGGGAGAGACCCCCGAAGTGAGCGGGAAGTGCGTGGTGAGCCTGGCGTCGGACCCGCGCGTCATGCGCCACAGCGGGAAGGTGCTCCTCAACCCGGACCTCGCCCGCCTTTACGGCTTCAAGGATGTGGACGGCAGGGAAGTCTTCAACTATCTCTCGGTGCGGGACATCCTCTCGGAGCTGATGCCCAAACTGGCTGGTTTATTCCGCCTCATACCTCGGTTCATCACCATCCCCAAGTGGGCTCTCGCTCTCTATTCTAGCAAGTTTTCCGTTTACCCACCCATCCAGCCGCCTCTCCTTAAATCAAAAAAAGAAGCCTAAGAGGTATATTGTACAGGGTTACAGCTATGCCTTTAACCTTCTCCGATTGCTCAAAACTTCATTTTGACACTTCCTTGACTGGTGCATTAATTATTTTATTATTACAATTGTTTGCAATGGAAAGCACTTCCAAGTTTGAATTTGAAATCATTTTAAGACAGTGGTTTCCACCAGGAAGGGCTGATTTCTGCATTATCTTCTTTCTGTGCTTGCTAGAAAGCTGTTAAGAGATTCCTTATAATTCTGTATTCAATTATAAGCCCAAGTTCTGACACTTTGGGGTGCATCTTTCATCATTCCTGTATTTCAAATGTGACAGAAGTAGCTGAAACAAGCTACTCGGCAATTAAATGCATTTGCTCTGAGAGACTTTGTCATAGCTGGCGATACTTTGCCCCATTTTTTTGCCCCTGTGAAACGCACCATTCTTGCCCACCCCTAAATTTGCTGCACGGGTCCTGGTGGTATCACTGCATCTTTATCGAAGAGCTAGCTCTGTTTTAGATCTGGAAGATCATCCCACTGCAGGAAGGGAGGATAGTTTTGCACTCTGGGAAAATGCACAAACTGCTCAGGTAATCCAGAGAGTACACACCTTACGTTTTGCTCTAATATATGTATTGGTATGGGTTTAAAAAAAAAAAAACCTTTGCAATGTCTTAAGCTCCATTTCAAAAGATGTGTGAAATTCTAAAAAGACCTATCTAGGCTTCTTGAGAAAAAAAGATGTACTCTGGAACAGACAAAGGCGAGGCATTCTTAACTAGAGGTGAGGAATCTTTTTCATCCAGTGGGCCACATTCTCTTTTGAACAACTTTCTGAGGGCTACAGGCCATAGGCAAAGGTGGGCAGAGCAGCCAATATAAATTTAACTTGGATGTTAATTTTTGCCTTTTACACACAAACATACTCTGACATCCAGACAAGCATGAGCACATCATCAGTTGAAGGACATATTCCAGCCATGCAAATACAAAGAGATTGCTCTCACTTTTGTCATACCCTTACTCCACCTCAGTTCTACTCTTTGCTTTTCATAGGAAAGGGACTAAGGTATATCAGCATTTTTCTGCCTCAAACTTTTGAGGGTCTGCTGTGTTACTTGAAGAGATGAAGGAACAGAGAGGTGAATTTGTTGGGGAAACTCCCATTACATGCACCCTAAAGCAGTGTTTCCCAACCTTTGGTCTCCAGCTGTTTTCAGACTACAATTCCCATCGTCCTTGACCACTGGTCTTGCTAGCTAGGGATGATGGGAGTTGTAGTCCAAAAACAGCTGGAGACCCAAGGTTGGGAAACACTGCCCTAAAGGACGCATTAGGAAAAATAAAATAAAAGCAACTTCAGGTAGAAGTCATTTTAATAGTGGTGAGAAACAAAACCTTTCCCACTCACATTTCTTTATCTAGATTGTGTGTGCTCTCTTCTCTCCCCCACCCTTTGCTTTTCGGTTGGTGATACGTTTGCAACAATAAAAGTAAGTTACATCTAATCTCTCCAATACAAACTACTTTTGAAAACGATAAAAGCTTCCCTTAACTAGTAGACATGACACAGCTGATGTGGATTTTACTCTCCCTCTATCTCCGATTTGATGTTGAGAAACTGTTTCCAACGATAGCTGGTCAACATCCAGGTTTGGTTTTGTAATAATTGCATTAGCAAAAAATGTTATGTCATTTGTATCCCATCTAGATAACAAATACTGATAAAACCAGTTAATATAAATCTCCTTTCACAACCCCCCTTGCTTGGCCTGCCAAGGCACTGACCTCAAACTATCCATTTTGGGAAGAAAGCAAGTGACTGTAGTGATAAGGGATAAAACTCCCTTACCAACTGCCAAGCTGGTTAATGTTTCACAATGATGCTATATGTACCCTACATAGGTGACTTTACCCAACTGGCCAGTTTTTGAACATTTGCTTCCAGCGTTTTGCTGTGCAACACTCTATACCAATCACTGTTGGAAGTTGTGTAATTCATGCCTGGCATCATCACCCGATTGGAAGCTCATTTGTATTGGCACTTAAAACAGCAGCTGGCTTGGAAAATGCAGAGGGATAGTGACAAGCAAGTTTAAGCCAGTCTTGGGCCTTGTAGCACTGCCATGATGTTGCTGTCTCCCTCCAAGAGAAGGAAGAGAGGAGAGGGGTTGCATGTTGAGCAGTGTCCATCAAATAACAAATCTGGTAAATTTAAGTACAGACAGCTGGGATACAAAAGGCTCAAGCGGTACAGCCTAAATGCTTATAGGCACGTGTGTAAACCAGCACGTGCAAACAATAAAACATTTTAAGACACAGAAGGGAAGTCATGGCTCTCCACCTGTCGTCCCATCAACTTCAGCCAGCATGACCAGTGATTTAGGCAAGTTGTAGTTCATCAACATCTTGATAATCACAGGTTCCTTCTTCCTGCTCCAAAGGTAACTAAAGAGGCATTACTTAATCTCCTGTAGATTCTCCCCATTTAATTATGGCTTTATTACAGCTGAAACCTGTAGTTGACAACATGTTCAAGTGTTTACTTGAATTACATTAGAATTAGAGGTGCAATCCTGAACAATTCCACCCAGACCAGTAATACAAGTTCTAGGCAGTCTTGAGTGGGATGCTAGATTATGTTGTAATGATTTTAATAGAATGTCTGTGTCAGACATATGCAACTTGGTTAAACATTCCAAAGAAAAGTACTTCAGGTCTTTTTAAAGGAATACTAAATACAACTTGTAGCCTGGCTGTTAAATCCCTGCACTTTTCTTGTCTGAAGTGGCTTGGAAAACTAAACACATTGTGCAGTCAAGTGAGTTGAGTTGTAGGAATACTGGCTGCATCAACATGTTGACACCAACTTTTCAGCTGCCCTGTGATCTTACAGCCCTTGACAGTCTTACTCTGCTTGCCTAGGTACTTACAGGATCCTATAATACCAGAGGTAAAATGTGCATTTAAGGCAAGTGGGGCAGCTGTAATTCAAGCCAAAGTAAATTATCTGTTGTGAGAGATCCCACTAAGCCAGAAATTTTATTCTTTTTTTAAATTCCTTTTGAGGACTTCCTGCTGTACTTCTCTAGTATAAGGGCTGAGTTAGCCATTTTAGAATATGTCAGGTACTATAAGATATTGTAGTATGTGCCACACTTTGGCTGGTTCTGTATTAACACATAAATATTTCCCCCCCTCTGAAACACTGAAAAGAGCAGCACAGTATTGTTGCCTTTCATACATATTTAAAAATAGTTTTCTATAATGACTTGGTAATTTAGGATTGCACCTTTCCTCAATCTGGTACAACAAATCACATGTCACTAAGTCATTTCCCCCCAACGTTTATTTTTAAGTCCTTAAAAAGTTTATGTACATCGTTCAAGAAGCTGTGTGAATGCACCAGAATCTCTCCTGCAACTTTCTTGATATTCTTCAGGATTCCTAATTTCAAGAAATCCGCTGAGCCACGAAGCGCTGAGAAGCCTGCCTACGAGTCTTAAGTGGGAGACAAACAAGAGTTGGCATTGTCACTTTTACTTACACCACAGCAGATCACTAAGATATTTAATCAGATAAGCTCTTATCTGTAATACTCACAACTTTTTCCTCCGCTGACAGTACACCGTCTATGGCCACTAGCTGATACTGTTTATGTTTTAAGCTGCCCACAAATCTTCGAAGCAATCTGAGACTGTTCCCATCTATGCCTTTTAAGAATTTTTGCATCTCTTGTGAGGGGCAACCTGGATCGAACATCAGTAGGCACATAGTTTTGTTCTTCCTTTCTTCTATTCCAATAATAGTACGACTATGACCTATTTTTTTTCAAAAAAAGCACACCAATACACACCCATAAGTATACATTTCTGCTGAACACACGGTCTGCAAACCCCTTAAGCAAAACCCCAAACTGCTGTACAGAATTGCAATATATAACTTAATGTTTACATAGATGATTGTAATTGTTATAAAAACAAACTACTTGTATACAGTATATATCTTTTTAAGGTAACTTAAACAGACTATCCCCTCAAATCTGTTAATATACCAAAAAAAACCATAGCATTGAAACAGCATAAAACCAGAACTGAAAGAGCCATAGCAACATGCATCACAGTCTAAATCCTAAATCAAATAATGTAACCCTTGAACTGTAGAATTGGAAGGGGCCCATCTAGTCAAACCCCCTGCAATGCAGGAATCTCAGCGACATCATACATGACAGATAGGCATCCAACCTCTGCTTAAAACCTCCAAGTAAGGAGAGTCCACCACCACTGTCAAACAGCTTTTACTATCAGAAAGTTCTTTCTGGTGTTTAGTTGGAATCTCCTTTCTTGCAACTTGAATCCATTGGTTCAGGCTATAGCCTCTGGAACGGGAGAAAACAAACTTGCTCCATCCTCCGTGTGGCAGCCCTTTAAATATTTGAAGATGGCTATCATATCTCCTTTCAGGCTAAACATAACTGAACACCCTCAACTGTTCCTCGTAAGGCTTTGTTTCCAGACTCTTGATCATCTTGGGCACCCTCTGCATATGTTCCAGCTTGTAAATAGCATTCTTAAATTGTGGTATCCAGAATTGGTCACCATACTCCAGGTGTGGTCTGACCAAGGCAGAATAGAGCACTACTATGACTTCCCTTGATCGGGACACTATAATTTTGTTGATACAGTATAGAATTTGCCCCCCCCCCCCTTTACATCACACTGTTGACTCATGTTAAGCATGTGGTCTACAATTACAATCTTTGGTGTAAACTGCTTTGAGGAGGGTTTGTTTTTTTACACAACCCAAGCAGTGTATAAATTTTATGAAATAAATAATACAATTATATTTGAGATTAAAGTTAAGAAGACATTCCGCTGCTCTTCCAGGAAGCATTATTCATAAAACAAAAAAGTGGACATGGGGACATCAGTAATACAGGAGTAACACAGCTTCATGTTTAGAAAAGAGAGAAGTGGAAAGTTTTGCTGACCTTGGTGCTGAAGGTAGATTGGTGGCTTGGGAGTACACACAACTTTTGCACTGCTTTCCTTGTCTGTTGAGTAATAGCTGAAAACCCACTCCAACAAACGAGGATGTGTTCCTGCAGGGCCTGTTGGCTGGTGAAAATCAATGACCTGACACCTATAAGGCAGTTTAAATGAAGCCTTTATAAACTGTTAGTTTACAATGTCAGATAGCATATTTTGTTTAGTGTATTAGTCACCAAGTTCTACCATTCCTATAAATATTTAGCCCCAGCTGTAAGAACTTCAAGTATAGTACATAGCTCCCCCTAGTGTGATCATGATCATTTACTTGATACTTAAAAAAACCCTTCCTGCAGTTTTAATCTAGGTTGCTTTTTTCTTCTTTTTTACTACTTTTTAATTGAAACACTAATGAACGGGGTATATATTTTATAAATAAATATACAGCTTCCACTTTTCCTTGGTATGAAATTCAAGCCACTGAAATGAATGCATGCTATAGCAAGCAATAACTTTGCACCATTTATACTTTGAAGAACTTGGAAGTAGCAATCTTCTTTTAAAAAGCATTGCAAGGAGGAAGATCCTAGGCAACTGATTTACCAATTGCCAGCACAATTTTCCCCTTAAGTATTTCATGTTCTTATTCTCCAGGAAATGCCATCTCTATATAGGACGAGTTCAAACTTGAATTTCTGTGATATTCACATAAAATCACTCTCATAATTGGTGTTATGTGCTCAAATGAGCTCAGAACTAAAACCTTTTAACTTCCTTTAATAGGCAGCACTTACTTTATCCTGAGAGAAGTTAAGAGTGAATAAATTTCACATGCTCCTATCCATGCCTTAGTTCCATGTAATCGGCTGTTGAAGTGAGAAGCTCCTTGTGGGTCAAAGCCTTCTTTCCAAGCATCTTCAATCAATGACTGAATTTTTGGAATGCATGGAATTGATGAATTATCTAAAACAACAACAACGGGACAACATTCAAGTTGCAGCTATGAAAAGGCAAAACCAAAATTACAATAGATTTCTAAGTGTCCTAAAGTGGGATGGCCTTTGCTGTTGGGGAATTCCTCTTGTTTGACATAAAAGATTTCCAGCAAAAAATGACATCAGTGGGAAGGAATTCCCCTCAACTTGAGCCCGAGTAAGACCTAAAGAAGTTATGATCTGGACAGGAAAAGGTTCATATTCTGCACGCACATTTTCAATCTATAAAATTGAAAAAACTGTACTTATATCCACCGATACTAATTTTTAACCCATATGATGCAGATATTGTAATATATGTCAGCATAGGAACACATTTTTAGCAAGTGCTCAGGCTGGCAAATGTGCCACTGGCAGCACAATTCCATGCAAAAAATACCCACCTTTCAAGCACTCTTCATAGGTACTGTTTCTCAAGAGGGAAGAAAGCAACATTTGGAAGTTCCTATAACCACAGCCCCAACCTCTGTCTCCTAAAGAACAATGGAAATGATCTACTCCTGTAGAAAGCCATACACGCTTTATGTCTTTACATTCATTCTGATAGTACTGGCACAGTACCTCAGTAATTCCTGATTTTAAAAAGGGGAGACAGGGAGAGAAAGAGACTTAAGTTTATGCAAGTCTATTTACTGATGATACATCAACAATAGCCACACAATTTGCAAGACGCAACCAGTACGAAAAAAGTAATAATAATGACTGCTGAATTCTACATAACTGTACAAAGAGCAGGGAACAGGTAGTGAATAGTTTAACATGCCAACAGAAGACATGGCTCCAAGCCTGTTCCTCAGCTATTGATTTACTATACTGTGTTACGCAAGTTTTCCAAGGCCTTATGGTGAATGGAGAGAGACTAAGGCACATGCAATTAAGAGTGCAAAGTAAGTAACACAAAGCATGAGTGGATTTAATGGTTATCTCAATTTTGAAGCTAAACCAATGGTTAAAAGGCGAAAAATCTGGCAAAAACCACAAGAGTGGCAAAGTAGTCATGCAAGAACAACCGCCTGAAGCCAAGAGTAAACATGTAATATGTGACACCTGTGATCACTACTGTGCCCTCAGACAAGGAAGTTGCAAGTTTGAAGGGCTGACAAGGCAAACAGCCAGTCACCACCACTGTACAGCTTTATTTCAGCAAAATGTTTCCTTAATGAAGATGTCAAATCATTACAGGAGACTTGGTGTAATATATTAATATACTGCGGACCAAGCAGAAACAAGACAGCATTTGGTAATAATCACTGAGAAAGCTTTATGAAATCATTCACCCTTAACTAGATAGCAAGCCTATCATATACACCAGAGAACTGCAGTATCTTTCCTGTTACTATTTGCGAAGGTTGGCAAAAACTATGATGACTGCCAGTTCTCTACTTTGAAATTTGTCATAGTATTTAGATAAAATATTTAGACAATTTATAACCTATTTTTGAATCGTGACTTTAAATCTACCTGAGCGCCATTATCTTTAATATGGATTGTAGAAATTGCCATTCTTAGCTCCTGTCTAAAGGCCCATACTCTTATTTCTCTGCAGGAAGAAAAAATATTTTGCAATCTGCAGCACACTTAATGAACATTGGCTTTTGGCAAAATGATTTTTAGACACCTCAGTCAGACCTTTGAAGAAACTCGCACATTTTTAATTACTCACCCGAAGTCTTTGTCTTTCCATCATCAATACCGAAAGCCAGAGATTCCATCATGTCAGCTTTTCTCCTGTGATAGTCAGATGGAGTCATTCTCCCAAAAGCCACTTCCTTTTCCATATTTTTTAGTGACTGCTGCTTATATCCTCCAGAGCCATCTAGGCCGTATTGCCTCTGTTAAGGATATATTATACTTTTAAGCCTTTAAGCGATAAAAAGTCTTAGCAGTTTCTGGAGAAAGAAAAATTGTTAGTGCATTCAACCCTGCACAGAGGAGAGAATGCAAGAGAACCATGGAAATTGATTCAGAACACTAAGCTGCCCATTTAAGAGTTAAGCATAACCTTTGTAGTAAGTAACTATAACCAGGATACCTTTTTTCAATGGTATGATGTGTTTATGTATGTATTTTTCAATGACACTGGGGACCTTTTAGAGAACAAGTGACTAATAAACTTAATAAATTATATATATATACATACACTCTTTATGGTATATATATATTTCTCTAAAGAAATAAGAATAGGTATTACAATTTGTACTGCTTCTGAACTAGGGTAGTACAGCTTGAAAAACCTAGGCATGAGATTCTACGATAATTAATAAGAAACAGCCAATTATCTACAGAGTCATTCTTTGTGATGAATTCTCAGGAGGGAAATTACTCACATTTCTGCTTGTAACCTCTGAACGCTGAAGTCTCTGCACACTTGTCTCTATTGTTTTCCTTTGAAAGTTTGGGAACCTCTGACCTAGTTTATAAAATGCATCCTGACCAAAGGCATTAGGCTCTCTGCTCAACCAGCTGCTACCAAGAGACACTTAACGATTAACATTAATTCTTTGTGCACAAAATAAATACATAAATGTATCACACATTTACAAAACACTCTATATATTTACAAGCTATACCGAAGTACATTGCAACTAGAGCACCGATACCACACCTGCAGCTTTTGGAAATCTTCTCTTTCTTGTTTTGCTGCTGCTGCTCTTCTTTGCCTATCTTCCTCATTCTGGAGATGCTGTGCCAATTCTAGGTCTGTCAAGTTTCTTTCTACTGTCATGCAATATTATATAAAATAAAAAGTTTAATGAATATTTCGAAGCTACAGCTAATTGGTTATATTGCATATTACGTTTGCCACAGAAGACCTGCCATATTTGATGATGTTGAATATTACTGAAAATTCCAGGTTTTTATCAATAACCTGTATGTTTTAATTATGCAGCACAATCCTATGTTCATTTACTGAGAAACTAAGTCCCATTGTGCTTATATTGGGCTGACCTCTAGCAAAGTGTGTACAGAATTGCAAATTCAATTACCTACATTTACTAGGCAGAATGTATTATTTAATACCATTCATAGTCACCTAGATCACAGATTTAAACACAGCTTCTCACTTGTAGTTCAGATACAATGATACATACAAATTGGTTAAACACATTAATATGAATGCTCTATTTAACTGTAAATGAACAAAATATATGTCTGTATAACATTGCTTTCTGTTTCATTTCCTCTACACAGCATATCTGTAATGCCTTGCTCCACACCCACTCTGAGCCCACAAATGCATAGTAGCTAATGCTCCGGCGATTTTGCTCGTTGCAGCCCATTTGTACCTGTCTGTTTAGCTAAGGACCCAGCATTTTTTAGAAGTGAGGCAATTTATTTTCATAAGGTGAAAGGTAAATTGTATTGTTTGCTTAGAAAGAGGAAATATTGATAATTTGGGAACTGGTCAAGTTGCAGAGTCCACCAAAATGGGCTTAGTGGGTAATCCTCTCAATGAAATACAAACACTATTGTCGAGCTGGGGCCTGGATCTCTGTGCCTGTGGTGACTAACCAGTCCTTGGCTTCCAGTACCAAAACCATGATAAGTACCTCACTTGTGCCCAAAATAGATATTTCTTTTAAGTCAGCCTTAACTCATTACATTTGATTGAAGGCCACTCTGCTTTTAAGAAGTTGCTTATGCTTGTATTCAGATTTAACTGTGCTATGTTAAAAAACAAAAATATGTGATTTTTAATTGACTCCTCAAATGTCTTCTTTAATTCATTTTTTTATCCACCCAGGGCACAGATATATGCTATTTAGGTGTCTCTACTGATGCCATGTCTGGCATTAGAGGCAAGAAACATACAAAACAAACTTGTTGCCAGTTCTGAAAGTGTTGTTGTTGTTACACTGCATTGTTTTCTACTTTTTTACTATATGCTAACATGATATATGAAGTTCCAAGTCATATGATTTCGTGTTACCTTGCAAGAAAAGCATATATTACTGAGGATACCAGCTTCACCTGAATGAAACATTACATCTTTCATCAGTACACAAAATATGTCTTTCCTATTTTGGAATCTTCCCCTTACCTTCTAAAAAGGTGCATTCCTCCAAGTGCAATTCAACATGTTCCTGCAGAATTGGGTAATCAGTACAAACAAGGTGACACATTGGGCATTCATACAGCTTCTGACCATTTTCTGCATTAAAGCAAAATATTCAGAGTAAATGATGAGGTCATTGCATATTCTTCTGTTGAAAAGAAACACTTGCTTGTTAACCTAGAAGGCAGCTCCAAGTTTGGGGGAGTCCCTTGGTAGTGCCTGCTCATGAGTGCTAGGTGGCTTGGAGCTGCCAGTGTCTTAAAATTGTAACTCTGTGAGGAATAAACTGCAGTACTCAGACCCGTGTGCTTTGAAGATATTGTGTATGGGCAAAGGGTGGGGGACACACAGAGTCTATATTAATGAAAAGAGTTCAGAAATGGAGGGCCAGGCTCCTTTTGCCCCTCACCCCACATTTGCCCACCATGCTCTGGTGCTGCCTATGAGCATGAGAGCAGAGCCTGCTGCCCATATATATATATATATATATATATATATATATATATATATATGCCCGGTTCTATCCTTAAAAGTCCCCTTTTAATGCATATTCTGCTCTCCATTTGTCAGACTGAGCCTGCGCTTCAGGGGAGCCGGAGAAAAACGGCGGATCCTGCTGCCCTACATACTATATAACCGCCTGACGTTTAGAAAGACAGACCCATATTCCGACCAGAGACGGTTCCCACGTGCATATCAACCTAGCGGGCGACTCGCACGTGTGGATGTGCGGTCTCAGGTCTCTCTCGACACTCCGCACGCAAATGATTCATTCTCAATCCAGACACCCTGAAATGCGAAGTGACTTCCCTCCAGGTCTCACTCACCACGGGCGGGAGACGGAGGCGGTGCGCGGGCCCCAGCGGACGGGGCCCCCTGCAGAAGCCGCTGCTGTCCCTGCCGGGCTTTGCCGGAGAACTCCATCTCTGCGCCCTTCCCGGCGGAAACCACGCCCCCTTGGCACGAGGCGGATATAAACACCTTGACAGGAGCCCAGCGCGAGCGGAGAAAAGCTCACCGCGTACGTCGCTCAGACGCAGACGCAGACGCGCGCTCTCCTCTCACGTGACTCCTAGACTTACTAAAAAGAGAAAACAAGCCAACACTTTCGTTTCACGGGCAGCCGCTGTGTAACCCGACCCTTGCGCACGCGCAGTTTATGCACGCTCCCCAGAAGAGGAGTGGCAGGTCTTCATTAAGGTCTATGTTGGCCTTCCCCCAACGAGGTGCCCTGGAGATGCTTTGGGCTACAGCTCTCATTCTACCGAGCCAGCGCGGCTTCTCTACTTGCGGACTTCTCGTAGGCATCATCTGGTTGCGGAGACAGGATGCTGGTTCCTGCAGGATTCCACGAAGAGGAAACTAAGTATAAGCATAGGTTAGTTTTCCGCAACCTGGTGCCCTACTGGATACGTTTTGGACTGAAAGTTGTGCAACAGTTGCAGCCCAAAAATATCCAGTAGGGTACCAGGTTGCGGAAAACTGACCTACAGAGAAGTTCTCTTTCTTATATTTACTTTCCTTTTTGAGGCTCTCAAAAGTATAATTAGGTGAGAGTGTCATGGAACACAAAGGGGCTTCTAAGTAGACATGGTTAGGACTACACTGTTAGTCCTCCTTTACTAGTGTATATTTACAGGGCTGGGTTTAGGTTTGATGAGGCCCTAAGCTACTGAAGGTAATGGAGCCCTTTATATGTCCAGCTGTCCTTTGTCAATAACAAATTGTTGCTGTTTTTTGTGTTGAATATATGCTATATGAATATATGCAACCAGTCCAAGCAGAATGTAGGCACCCTATATATAGAAATGAGCAAACCAGTGATATTTTAGGGAGCAGACTAGCAGGCGTGGCCCATTACTTACATCATAGGAGCCTACACAACGCAAAACACAGTTGGTGTATATGTAGGTTTTATTTTATGTTTTTTATCTTATATTTTGGAAATGTACATCCATTTTTTTCCTTTAAATTCCCCCCCCCCCCGAGACTGGGGCCCTAAGCTATACCTTGTTTAGTAGTTTATACGTAAATCCGCGCCAATTAATCGCTTCCCTGGAACTATAGAAACCGACCGGCCCCTTCTTCCACCCGTCTCACAAGAGCCCCTTTATTTATATTCCTCTTATCATGGGTAGCTGGGAAGGGGTTATTACGGTGGTTTCGATCACCAAACAGCCCGGTCTAGAGCTCTGCTGCATGATGCGCACTCTCCGCGCTCTGTGATTCCTGTGCCTTGTTTACTCTCCGCAAGCGGAGCAAAACGTCACCTAGTAGTCAACCCGCGCGCTGAAAGCCGCGCACCGGCGCGCGGGTGTTGCTGGGCGGAGGGGAGATAGAAGAGGAGGGGCCGGCTTCTTCGGCGCGCCTGGAGCCGCCATCTTGAACGGCGAATCTGCCCGCTCTGCTGCTCTGCGGAGGGGAAAGCGGCGGGTGGCTGCCCGCAATGGGTGCGTGAGTGTGAAGGGGCGGCGGGTCGCGGGGCGAGCTCCTTCCTGCCACTGGATTCCGGGTGGCGGGAGGAAAGGAGGGTGGCTCAAAAAAATGCGAGGGACGCTTTGCAGCCTCCGCATCCCTATTTCTTTTAAAGGACGCTGGCGCTGCTGCCCTATCCCCTCCCGACCCACAGGCGTGCGGGGCAGTGCTGCACCCCCTCCTCCCCACCCCTGACATGTCACCACACTGACTGACATCGGTGGGAGTCATTTCCGAGTAAATATGTGTGTATGTAGGGCATATGCACACGCGCGCACATACAGTATCTATCTGTCTATACCAGTGTTTTTCAACCTTTTTGGGGCAAAGGCACACTTGTTTCATGAAAAAAATCACGAGGCACACCACCATTAGAAAATGTTAAAAAAAATTAACTCTGTGCCTATATTGACTATATATAAAGTAATTCTCTTGAATAGGAATCAAATAAACACAAAGAAAGTATTTTATAATTACTTTATTATGAAATAGTAAGTAAACAGAAATATGAAAAATTATAAAATACTTTATTCAGTGCGCAACCGGGGCCTGTTTGGCTGAACACAAAGCTGATATTCTGGCTGGAATTTTTCCCATGGCACACCAGGCAACATCTCGCGGCACACTAGTGTGCCGCGGAACAGTGGTTGAAAAACACTGGTCTATACTGTATTAATAACTGGTTTGCAGGTGCTTTTCTTACCTTCGCTCCTTCACGCGATCTTCCCCTACTTGCTGGTCCTGGTGCTCCAGGAGGCGGGGACTCGGCCGTCTTGTTTTGACGGGGATTACCCTGGCACGCTCTAAGAATTCCCGTCGCCTGTCAAGCGCCACCGCCGCCCCCAAACCATTTCCCCGGAGGAAAGTCCGGGAGGGTCTCTGGTGACTAAGACGCCCCGATAGCCTTCAGGTAGCAAAGCCCAATGTTGACCCCATTTCCAGGTTTGCCAAGGGGACCACCTGCCACTTTGCACTCCTTCAGGGAGGAAATCTAATCCTGCACATTTCTGCATCTCTTTGGAGTCTTGGGAGTGGGACATGTCAGTATGGGGCCTTGGGGCTTGTAGATTTCGCCCTGAATGAACAAGGCTGTGTTGGGTGTTTTGGCCACACACCTGCCAAACAAATTCCCAGCCTTCCTCCCAACTTTGGAGCTGGCGTTGTCATGGTGCAGCAGTCCAGCAATCTCCACCCACCTCTGCAGCTTCAAAATGGGAAGACAGTGCTGCTGGTCACACTTGCCTGAGGGTGGCACCACACTTGCCATGGCGAGCAGATTTATTCAAAAGCTGCCCGTAATTTTTAGACAGTATGGGGGTGCCAACTTTTCGTCCACTTTCTGTAATTGTGTCTTGTTAACAGCCGCTTGAGGCGAGGACTTGTGCATGTGATGCACACGCTGTGACACGCTTCCTCTTGCTTAAAGGCTAGTTTACAGGCAACCCTAACTATACATTTGATGTCTAGCACCTGTTTTTTTTGAAGTGATTCAGTTGAAGATCCTTGTATCCGAGGTGTTTTGAACATTTTGTCTTTGAATTAGGTCTGTGATGTCAATTCATGTAAGAAACATTCACATAGATTTCCATCAATTTCCTGTAAATTGGAACACATTGTAATATCTTTTTAAAAGATCTTCTGTCCCATGCTCCCTTTCTGTTTGAAGTACAGTGGCAACAAGTGGTAGAGCCCTTTCAGGAGTGGTGCCCGTTTTTGAAACAAAAAAAACAAACACAAATGCTGCAATCTTTCCTCATAGGAGACTTGCTCCAGCTGCTTGTTCAGGTATTGTAAAGCTGTATCTGGTAGTAGCAGAAATTTCTGTGTTACATACTGATGTTGCCTACACAGACATAATAATATGTAGAACAGTAAATATTCATATATTATTACTAGGGCCAGATTCACACCATATATTTAAAGCACATCCAGCACACATTTAAAGCACATGACTTGCCCCAAGGAATCCTGAGAACTATAGTATGTTAAGAGCACTTAGAACAGTAGCTCTGTGAGGGGAAAACTACAGTTCCCAGGATCTTTAGCGGAAGCAGTGTGTTTTAAAAGTGCATTGAATGTTATTTAAATGTGAGGTGTGGATTGACCCTAGGTTATTGCCTCTTGTTACCCTGGGCTTGACTGGCAATCAAAGAAAATGCAATCAATTCTCTTGCTCTTTATTGTAGATACCATGGCAAGCCCAGAAAAGGATCACTACAGAATGAAAAGTTATAAAAACAATGCCCTCAATCCCCAAGAGATGCGACGACGAAGAGAAGAGGAAGGTATTCAGCTTCGTAAACAAAAAAGGGAAGAACAAGTAAGTATTTAAAGATTATGGGAGGGATTCCATCAGCACAAGCATTTTTGCTTGCCAGACATAGCACACTTCCTTTCCTCCCTTGTGCTTTTCAGGGCGGTGGGTTTCTCCTGACCCTCCCAAGCAGATTTTTTTTTTGGGGGGGGAGCGACGGGGGGGCGTGTTTTGCTCGGAGTAGTCATTGCACTAGCTTCCTCTAGCATAACAACTTAGTTGAATCTGGCCCTATGCCTGCAATCCTAGTTACCTGGAAGTAAATCTCATTTAATTCAGCGGGACTTATTTCTGCATAGATGTGCATAGGATTTTGTTATTAAATGTGTGTCTTGTTTAGTGATTGTTGTTTAGTGATTGTCTTGTTTGTTAGCCACCTTTTTTGGCTGATTTGCAGAATGAAATATAATAAGTAACATTGTTCAATTTAGGAGAACTGTGCATCTATACATATGGAAGTATGTTACCATGGTCTGCTAAACCAAGAGGCATTAGGGAGCTAACAAAACCTCACCTTTCGTGATGTACTGTCAGTTGTTTATACTACCCAAAGAAAGCACTTATTTGCTAACACACCACTGTGTTTTTATTTGTTGCTTTGCTCTACTTGCATATAGACCCATGTTTGTAGTAAGTGATTATTGTGCGCATATATTTGGGTTTGGTTTTTAGAAAAATAGTGTTAGTTTTTAAAGGTATTTTATTTTTACGGTAGAGGATATTGCCTTGCGGATCAGGCCAAAGGCAGCTGTTTTTCAGTGGCCTGCCAGGTGCGTTTGGACACAAATAGAACATGATGGTGTTTGCTGACTTCTGTTTGTTCTCTGCATCTGGTGTCGGAACTGCATTTGTTTGAAAAATCCAATAGGGCACATCAGGACAATAAGTTATTGGTCCACAGTAGAATTGCCCTCTTTTCCCTTCTCCCACCGAAATCTAACTCTCGAGACAGAGAATTATTAGCTACTAGATTAAATAGCTTTAGGTTTACAATGTTGAATTTTGGAGTTTGTGTAATACGTCTAAACTGGAAACCTTCTAGGGCCAGTTCAGAAATGTAGTGGAAGCCAAGACTGAGATCAGGTTCAGGTTGTGGAATTATATGTATTGTCTCCCCTCTTCTGCAAAATTTGATCAGCTCTTCTCTCGCTATTTCCAGCATTGCCTATGATCATTACCAAATTGAGTTAAAATGTAACTGGGTGTGTACTTAAACTTACATTGAAATCCCTGATTTTAAAGAGGCTGTTAGAGGAAGCGCATGGTTTTTGTGTTTGAACAACTTGGAAATGGAGTTGGTTGATCAAATGGGTTTTTAAATTGAGAGTTATTTATGTAAACAAATTTTAAATGCAGTTCTCCCCCTCCTCAATCAGAACCTGCTTTTTTTCTTAGTTATTTAAACGCAGAAATGTTGCTCTACTGGGAAATGAAGAGTCAATGCAAGAAAGTCCAATCCAGGATCCTGATGTGAGCTCTACGGTGCCTATTCCTGAGGTAAATTACCCCCAAAAGACAGAGCATTTTGACAGTTGTAGCTGAAAGATGTCAGGGTAACAATGGCTTTTACTTTTTAGGAAGATGTCATTACCTGTGATATGGTACAGATGGTTTTCTCAGAAGATCCCGGCCAACAACTTGCGGCTACTCAGAGATTTAGAAAACTGCTTTCTAAAGGTAAATTGCATTTCTTTTCATAGAAAATGGAAGTTGTGAATGTTATTCCCACAGGTTCAAATTACACTGGGGGGGGGGGAACAGATTTATTTTTAAAACACAGTTTGTTGGACTGTGTGTCTGTGTTTTTCATCACATGAGTGGCTGTATTCATTCAGAAATAATGGCTGAATGCCAAAAGTCACTCTGTGAAAACAAAACAAAACAGTAGCAGGACAGCAACTGCATGCTTCACTTAATATCCCACTGTTCTTTGCAGCTCCAATAAATCATCTAGTTTGTTGTATGGGACTTAAAACTAATTGTTTTGTTGGATGTACTCAAAGTTGAGTGTTCTGTTACTGCGGTGATGTTATTTGTATCAACTGGGTTGACATTATTTTCATAAATTGAACCAGTGACAAAAATAATTTGGAACTCTGCTTGGGCTCAAGCACACACATCCCAACCACAGGATTATGCTGTTGGGTCCCATGAGAGGTTCATTTTGGGCTTAGGAGCCGAGCACCCATGGCCACAAAGTAGTCAAGCCCCTGCAATGGCTTGAGGGACAAAGAAAGATTGCTACTACTTCCCCCTCCCTTTTCACTTTCAACATTTATCACTGGAGCTTGTCTTGGGCTCAAGGGGTAAAGGCACTCTGTGTTCAATTGCTGCACTGCACTCGGGCCAAAAGGGTGGGTTAAACTTGAACCTCCTTCCTTGTAGCTATTACGGAGGTTTACGCTTGGCTTAAAGGAAGCATGTGGCGGGCAGCTTTTGTCCCTTGAGCCAATTGAATTTCCAGTGCTAGCTGCCAAAAATATTTGCGTGTTTCTATATGCCTGTGCCGGTTTGGGGGATTTGTGGAAGCTGGGTGAGCGAGCGTGATTTTGAGACCCCCCCCCCCCACCTTGCAAGACCAGCCATTGATCCAACGGAGAATAGGACAAATGAATTGTGGCTAAGTTTACCAATTGCTATTAGCCACGAACCTCCTGTGTTCAGTGGCACTATTAATGTTAGAGTTGGTATGGAGGAGCAAAGAAAGGAGGAGAGGACTTATGGGCTTCTTGGACACATATGTCTCATAACTAGAAAACAGGACAAGAAGAAGCTTTGGTCAAATCCAGCTGGCCTCTTCATGTTTTAACTCTTTGCATCTGTGCTCACTCACTGAGGTTATACAATTATATACAGTACATGATTGGTCATCTTCCAGCTGATTTATTGTTTAATCAACTAGATTTTCCTGGTTGATCACATTAGCTTATTTCCTTTGCTGACTGGGCAAAACATAGATAATCTGTTATATTTTTACTTTACCCTATCTCCAGGGAGATCTTAGCAACATTTTAACTTTATTATATCCCTATGAGTGACAGAGACGGTTACCTGGAATTCTTCATCCAAACCCAGCAGCCTAGCAGCTATATCTGCTATAATTGCACCTTCTCATCTTCTCTCCAAACTGAACTTTGGCCTAACGTTTGTTTTAATCAGTATAATTAACCTTTATTTTCAGAACCTAATCCCCCAATAGATGAAGTCATACAAAAACCAGGAGTTGTGCAGAGATTTGTGAAATTTCTAGAAAAGAATGAAAATTGCACTCTTCAGGTGAGTTCGTTTAATAATATATGTAGTAAGGCATTAGGAAAATGTCAATGTTTGAAGAATTCAGATCCTTCTGCTGGAAGATGGTGGTGTTTTTTCTCTCCCAGACATTCAGACACACACACACACACACACAAATACAAATGGAAGGTAGCCATGTTGACTTTTCTTGTAATTTTGCCTTTGGGTGATGTCTGAAGGGCTTTTATTCCATTGCAGCATCCTACATTTGAAATTTCATGCCTCTGGAGGTGCAACAGGTGCTTACAATGGCTCAGATTTGGCTCCAGTTTTGTTTGGCTTTTGGGTCTCCATAAACTTCATGGTTGACTTTTTTTCTGTAGTCACGTGGTTGTATGATAAGGTTTTCTCCGGCTGTATTGGCTTTTCTCTGTGTTGAATATGTTTGTGGGTCTTAGATGTATATGTTAACTTGATTTCTCAAATTTAATGTTACATTGTGTCAACTGGCCTGGGATTATTATTATTTTTTTAAATGAAGAGCTGTATGGTATATAAAAATAATAATAATAAAGGAGGCGGCATCTGGCCTGATGCAGTTGTGCAATGAGCAATAGTGCTGTGTTGTTGTTGTTTAGTCATGTCCGACTCTTCGTGACCCCATGGACCAGAGCACACCAGGCACTCCTGTCTTCCACTGCCTCCCGCAGTTTGGTCAGATTCATGTTGGTAGCTTTGAGAACACTATCCTACTATCTCATCCCCTGTCGTCCCCTTCTCCTTGTGCCCCCCATCTTTCCCAACATCAGGGTCTTTTCCAGGGAGTCTTCTCTTCTCATGAGGTGGCCAAAGTATTGGAGCCTCAGCTTCAGGATCTTTCCTTCCAGTGAGCACTCAGGGCTGATGTCCTTTGGAATGGATAGGTTTGATCTTCTTGCAGTCCATGGGAAAACATACATACACCAATGGAGACGGCACCATTGGACTGAACCTCTGGCTGCTCATGCAGCTGCCATGGTCTTTCTTTGCTTCTTCCACAGAGCCTACATGTGAAATAATTTTATTCTGTTTATCTGTTACATCTGCCTCCCACCATTTGGGAAAGGGAGTCTGCAAACATCAGTATCATTTTAACAATCCTGTGAGGTAGGTTGGGCTGAGAGAAAGCGATTTGCCCAAGGCTAGCAATGGGAGATTGATGGCTGAGCTTCAACCCATATTTCTCTGATCATAGTCAAACATTACTTATTTTCAATAATATACTTTCAAAATAAAATCTTGACTTATTTCATCACAAGAAATGGAAAATGTGGTTACAGAGTGTATTTTGTACCTAGGAAATAAGATGGAGAGGGGGCTGTTGTACTTAGGTTCTGCTTGCTGAATTTCCATGGGCATTTAGTTGGCCACGGTGATGAGCCACTAGCCTGAACCAACAGGCTAATCTTATGTTCTTAATCCATATTTTATAGTTTTTTTTAATTTAACTATATTTTTGCCTTTTAGTTTGAAGCAGCATGGGCTCTTACAAATATAGCATCTGGGACATTTCTGCACACCAAAGTAGTAATCGAGACCGGAGCTGTCCCAATTTTTATCAAGTTGCTGAACTCTGAACATGAAGATGTCCAGGAACAGGTAACTTCTGGGGGGTTTTATCACTCAAATTAGAAAAAAAAAATAGTCGTAAAGTGTTGGGCTTCAAACAACCTCAGGAGACAGGACCACACAAACTTGGAAATGAGGCCCAGCACCAGCACATTGATCTGGTTTCGAAGTAATGTTAAACTGTGGTTTAGTGTTAATTTCCTGAGCCTGAGGCTTGTTCACAGAGTTTTGCTTAATGGGTTGATTGAACCTGGGATTGTGGTTAAGGTTTCTCACCCTTAACTGTGATCTGCAGCCAAGGTTGGTTCTGTGGTTACAAATCTTACTTAAGTTACTTAACCACAGCCTCTCGTGTGGAAATGAATTGTTTCAGGCAAAACATACTTGTTCCTGCCTGATAGAGCACGCTAATTTTATTTACTTTTATGGAGCTTTAGCCACTCTTAACCCGAGGTACCACTGCACCTGAACTATGGCTGCCTATTATGAGATTTCCATACCCTTGGCAAGCTAGTTATCCATGGCAGTTATAAGCTTCTGATACATTCATTCTTTCAGTGACTGCTCCTTTGCTATTGGGATTCATGTTTGGTGCTGGCATATAGGTGCCGTTGTTGTGCTGAGACTGAGCAGCCTGATTTATTATATTCTGTTGCAACGTTACAACAGATGGAGCTGCAGAGGTAAACTCTTAGGGTAGCACTTCCTATTCTTTTATCAAAGTAAACTTAATTTAGGTCATAGCTTCTTTCCATATGTTCTTGAGTTTTATTTTTTATTTTTTTAAATGCTAATTCTGTAATGTGAAGACAGCAGTGTACAAGAGTTGCAGTTAAAGACTTAAAATGTATTAATATTAATTTAACCCTTTGTTTCTAAGGCAGTGTGGGCTCTTGGTAATATTGCTGGAGACAATGCAGAATGTAGAGATTACGTGTTAAGCTGTGGAATACTTCCCCCGCTCTTAGAGTAAGTACTGATAATCTCTGGCAATAAATATTAATTTTACAGTTCGAAAGCACATTAAAAGTGCAAGTAGATAAATAGGGACCGCCCCAGCGGGAAGGTAAACGGCGTTTCCGTGCGCTGCTCTGGTTCGCCAGAAGCGGCTTTGTCATGCTGGCCACATGACCCGGAAGCTGTCTGTGGACAAACGCCGGCTCCCTTGGCCTATAGAGCGAGATGAGCGCCGCAACCCCAGAGTCGGACACGACTGGACCTGATGGTCAGGGGTCCCTTTACCTTTTAAACATTGGAAATAGCTAGGCTTAATTTCAAATTTTAAAAGGTTAGCTTCAAAACTGTTATGAATAATTAAGGCTGTAATCCCATGCACATCTTCCTGTAAAACCCATTGAATTAAATGGCATTTACTGCTGAGCACACATGATTGTGCTATAATTTATGTAATTTAGATGCTGTATTCTGTTTCAAATTTGTTTGTTTTTCTTGACAGACTGCTAACACATTCAAACAGACTTACAACGACTAGAAATGCAGTCTGGGCACTTTCAAACCTCTGTAGAGGCAAGAACCCACCTCCTGATTTCAGCAAGGTAGAGTCCAATTTCTACTCTGTGAAGTGCTATAATGGTCAAAAGCATAAATTGCTTTAAAACAACGTATTTCCTCATGCAAAGTCAATACAAACCAACCTTTCTACAGTCTTTAATTGTTGGGTTAATTTTTAGTCAGACTGTTTTGTTGTGGAATGAACTGAACTAATACCAAAGGAATGGTTTCAACTCTTTAGAAAACTGCTTGCAACAGGTACGAAATTTCTAAAAAGAGGACATTTCTGATAACATGCCTTTTCTTCTTTTTACACTCCTGAAGGTTCGTCTTTGCTTAGGTGTTTTGTCAAGACTGTTGTTTAGCAGTGACCCAGATGTATTAGCTGATGCTTGCTGGGCCCTCTCTTACCTATCAGATGGACCAAACGATAAAATCCAAGCAGTTATTGACTCTGGAGTCTGCCGAAGATTAGTAGAACTTCTGATGTAAGTCCCTTTTTAATATAAGAATTATGATACTAGGAATCTGCAGCCAAAGATACAAACAGCTGTCTTTTCAAATCAATGTAGTCTTTTTGTACCCCGCTGCAAACACAACAGTTTCCCCTCTGTCCTTAGGACCTTTAAGATTCCCACCCCCATCACATCTGCAGTGATTGTCACTGCGTCGATCTTTCCTCCTCTGCATTATCTTAAATATTCTGTGGCATATTTGAAACTCTGTCAGATGCTAAGAAAGGAGCTTGTAGAGTGTAGATATTTGAGAGGCATATAATCAGTCCAGTTTATTTTTATCTATCAGCAAAAACTGGATTTACATTGTACAATATAGGCAAGAAGTAGGACCTGAAGCAAAATGTTGCAGTGTGGAGGGCTGTTGCCACCCCCCCCCCCTTCTAAGGTACAGTTCGCAACCCGCTCTGCTGCGTCTGCACACACGCGTGATGCAATTCGGCGCTTCTGCGCATGTGCAAAGCACAATTTAGTGCTTCTGCACATGTGCGAGCACCAAAACCCGGAAATAACCCATTCCGTTACTTCTGGGTTCGGCACGGTGCTCAACCTGAAATCGCGCAACCTGAAGCGGCCGTAACCCGAGGTATGACTGCACACCATTTCTTCCCCCTCCAAAACAGTCAGCATTCTGTGTCCCCTAATCCTCATTCAACTATTTTTGTGGATTTTCCTGCTTTATTCCCCCCGCAAAAAAGTTCTTCTGTACTTCTACATATTTTGGAGTTCCCTGCAAGCCTGTTAATCCTTCATTCTTCTGTGTAGATAGTACTGTCTTGGCTACGGAAGAATAAGCACTGAATGAGTTTGTTATTTGTATGTACAAGTGGGACCTGAAAGGAACTGTTGAAGTGTGAACTCTTTCTGTGCCAGCCATGCAGACTGAATACTCCATTCCATTCCCCCTTCCTCCTGGTTTTCTCTTTCTCTCCTAACAGATATTTAACATGTTCTCCATTTTTTCCCTCCAGTAAATCCTGGGGTTCCCCCAAACATATAAGAACTTTTACCTTATATCTCAGTAACCCCTTCTGGGCTAAAGAGCTGTCATAACTCAACACCTGAATTTAGTACCGTATATAAGTTGATAAGAAGCCAGAATTCAAACAGCTGTTGGTTTAGCTCGTGTATTCAGTCTTACATTCTTGTCTGTGTCTGAGACTTGCATGATGTGACATGTCCAAACAAATTAATCTGTTTTAGGGTCTGAGAATAATTTAACCTGCTCTCTGCACTTTTGCTTTCTCCAGGCACAATGACTACAAAGTGGTATCTCCTGCATTAAGAGCAGTTGGAAATATTGTTACTGGCGATGATATTCAAACACAGGTCAGTGGAGCTTTTTGAAAAACTTCAGTGACAACGTGTAATGGCTTAACTTTTTTTTTAAAAAAAAGATTGCAACAGTATACTTCGTTATTATTTTGCAATAGATAGTCTGTTTTTCTTGCACTTTGTAACTGCCCTCGGAATATAGAATTCCCACTTTCTCATATTTCTGCTTGCACCTAATTACATTTTGAATTGAAGCTGGAGGTGACTTTTGACAAGTGGAAGATGTCTTCTTTTCACCGGAGGGCTCTTGTGTAATTTTCTACAGAGACTCATAGAAGGAAAGCAAAACTAAATACCAGGGTGATGATACTCTTGTGTAACTGGAAGCATGAGAATGGCTATGGAACAGGGATGGAGAATCTCAGGCCTTGAGGCATAAAGTGACCTGCCAGACCTTTCTGTCTGACCCCAATGCTTCCCCAGGCCACACACCCTCTTTCCTTCCTCTGTTGTCTCACTGCAGTGTACCCTTGAACTGTGACAATGCTGCTTGCTTGGCTGAATGGAAAGATGTAGGTGTGTGTGGAAGCCTCTGGCTTTTACATGGCAGTAATATAAACAGGTACCGCTCCGGCAGGAAGGTAAATGGTGTTTCCGTGCGCTGCTCAGGTTCACCAGAAGTGGCTTAGTCATGCTGGCCACATGACCCAGAAGCTGTCTGCGGACAAACGCCAGCTCCCTTAGCCTATAGAGTGAAATGAGCACACAACCCCAGAGTCGTCCATGACTGGACCTAATGGTCAGGGGTACCTTTACCTTTAATGTAGCCTACTTGACAAAGGTAAAAAGAACTCACACCTGTTGATCTCTACACTTTCGCTTCTGGCCTCCTAGAAAGAGACTATGACCCTCAGACTGCAAAGCATTCCCCATCCCTGCTGTACAGCTTACCTGTTACAGCATTGTGCAAATTCTTATAGTGCTGGTGAAGAAGGGCTCAGAATTTATCATTCTTTTGCTGACAGATCCAACTCTTTGAATTTAGGTAGCAATGAGATTCCTTCGGATTTTCTGTTAGAGCTAAAACTCCCATTCTTCTTTTGGTGCTCCATTTCCGCTGTATATTGCCTCTTGTGATTTTATATTAGTCTTTTATTGGGATCTTACATAGAACATTTTTTTTCAAAAACATATGATCGTAACTTATTCTGTAAATATGGCATAATATTTAAAAATAACTCTGTAATTGTAACCGTGCATGTGAACATTTATTTCAGCCACATGGACTGTGTTTGGTTATATGGAGTACATTTGATTATACACTGCTTAGGCAGAACTTTTCATCTTTCAAATTATTTTAGGTAATTCTAAATTGCTCTGCATTACCCTGTCTCTTACATTTGCTGAGTAGTCCCAAGGAATCTATACGGAAAGAAGCTTGCTGGACAGTTTCTAATATTACTGCAGGAAACAGAGGCCAAATTCAGGTAATATATTTGGGTCTTTCTGACAGTGATGACATAGCAGTGGACCATGTCATATTTGCCTTTACTTAACTACTTCTCCATCTCTTCCTAATGCAAATCTTTGTCTCTTCCACATGCTGAATTATGCTGAATAGCTGGGATATATACCCCAGAATGTATGGGGAGGGTCTTAGACTGAACATCTTAACAAATACTGCATCATATCAAAGGAATGTACTCACCATTGCCTTTACATCAGGGGTGTCAAACCTTCTGAGATAGGAGGAGAGGCTCCTACATGGATATCTACTTCTCTCTCTCTCTCTCTCTGGTTTTGTGTGTGTGTGTGCATAACACACACACACTCTCTCTCTCTGTGTGTGTGTGTGTGTGTGTGTGGCCCTTGTAGGGGTTGGCAGCCTTCAGTAAGGCCCTCAGTCTGAAAAAAGATTAACACTTGCTCCATACGGTCATGTTGGCATAGCTCCAGTTCACGCCCTCATCTTTGTGGGAAGGGTTGATACTTTTACTCCAACTTAGGGCCAGTTTTCAAAGTCCATTGTCTGTTAGATAAAAATGACAGCAGACAACATCCAGTTCACTGCTTGTCAAACAAACAGGAGTATTCTTGGGTAAGATACAATTTGCCAATTTCTCCAAAGAAACTAAAATTCCCATGGCTTATTATCTGAATGAGATTTGTGCAAAGGCCATTCTGAACTTGCCAGTGTTCTGGAGAAAGTAAGCAAAGTGTTACGGACGACTTGCTAAGCATAAATTGCCAATTTTTCATAAAGTACCTGGGGTCATTTTCTTTTTCCAGAAAAAGGATCACTGTGTCTTTTCAAGTAATGCATTTAAAATGTACTTTTCAGTTAAGTTCACTGGTTAGTTCAGTGTTTTTCAACCTTTTTTGGGCAAAGGCACACTTGTTTCATGAAAAAAATCACGAGGCACACCACCATTAGAAAATGTTAAAAAAATTAACTCTGTGCCTATATTGACTATATATAAAGTAATTCTCTTGAATTTTTCAATTTTTCCCACGGCACACCAGGCAACATCTCGCGGCACACTAGTGTGCCGCGGAACAGTGGTTGAAAAACACTGGGTTAGTTTATCGACGTTAAATTATACTTCAGTGTTCCACTTTTCCTTTTTCTCCTAGGCTGTTATAGATGCAAATATATTTCCAGTATTGATTGAAATTCTTCAGAAAGCTGAATTTCGCACTATAAAAGAAGCAGCATGGGCCATCACTAATGCAACATCAGGAGGGACTCCTGAACAGATTAGGTAATGCATTGCAATTGATTCAAAGGTGATGGGAGTGAATATTTTGACTTTCCCCTGTTCATATTGTACGATGCCATGAATACTTTTCTGTGTTTCTAGTACTTGAAATTATAATTTATTTAGATTTATGCAGAAAGGAGAGCTAAAACCAACATGGCTTTCATGGTAGAAGTATAGATAATTTATATAATGTGAACGTGTGCTTGTGCACATGTGTGTGTATATATATATTTCATATATTAAAATTTGTATATACACAGGAATATGCTCTAAAAAGTCAAGTGTGTCCTCTGTGTTGTTTGTGAAGGCATCTTAATGCATCTGTCCTGGGACAGTGTTGCATCAAAATGTACTGATCCAAGCATCTTCCCTCTTTCTGTCTTTTTTTTTTTACCTACTATACCAAAGTTATTTGGTGGCTTTAGGCTGTACCAAGCCTCTCTGTGATCTTCTGACTGTGATGGATTCTAAAATAATTCAGGTGGCATTGAACGGACTTGAAAACATTCTGCGACATGGAGAGCAAGAATCTAAACAAAATGGGATTGGGGTTAATCCTTACTGTGCCCGTATAGAGGAAGCGTATGGTAAGAAATTGTGGTGTGAATGCTGCAAGCCTATTGCCAGTATAAAATAATTCCACTGAATAGTTGGGTTACTGTTGTTCTGCTGAAATCTTTGTTTAGAAATTAGGGCAGCAGCCCTATGCAGTTTTATCTGACTATTCTTCATTGAACACAGAGACGTAGTCCTGAGTAAACATGCGTAGGAGTGGGCAAGAGGACTCTAATTTCTGTAGTGAGGGCAGGTCCCACTTGTTGGCCAGAAGTTTATTTTATATAAACTAGGAAAATTTCTGAAGTGGTTGCAGTTATTTAAGTAGGTAAGCCATAAGCAGTAGAATTGAGCTAGTGAGCAGTAGAATCACAGGCAGAACCAAATCTTCCAAATTTGGAAGCATTCCTAATATTACATGTCCCAACGTAATCTACCCTTCTTTGTAAATCTTTGGGAGAGGATTGCAAATTTCTTAACAAGGCCCTGAAGGGAGTTCTTGTATATTTGAGCTCGCTGTTAAAAAGATGTAACAACTGAAGGTCATAATTCTTGGCCGGCTTTTCTGCCAAAGGCACTTGTGGTTGCTAAGGCCTATTTTAGCCCCAGTGCATGCTAGTGCTCCATCAGCTTTTCCTGTAGGTTGCTTGCTGGTTTGGCTGCTCCAGGGCAAGGTGTGCTAGTGCACCAACTTGCAGCAGCCTGGGAAGCAGCCCATCAGCCTTCCCTGCAGGAAGATTGGCATGGAGTCTGCTGGCCTGGCAGCTGTATAACCAAGGCACGAAGCAGATGGGCAGGCAAAGAACCCCAGGCTTCCCTCTCCAGTCTTCAAGCCGGAGAGAGGTGGAGAATACCCATGCAGCTCTGCAGTTGGTAGGCAGGCTAGTTGGTTCTCACACTTGCCAGAGAGCAACAGTGGTGTACAAAAATATGGAAGCTCAATTATAATGCACTGAGTGCAGTAACATTTCAAACTGTGGATTTAGTTCAGTGGGTTATGCTCAGTGTTAGTCATACTCTAGAGTAGACCCATTGAGATTGAAGGCTTTGCGGGCTCCGCTCTGAGTACGATTTCATTGGATATCACCCACTGGGTGTAACTGCACATTGTTTTCTCTATGTAAGCAACCACTGATCTGTGCATTTCTCACTTCTTGTATACTAGGTAGATATTTGAGAAAAATACTATTTTGTATGCAGGGGGCATGCGTGCTGCCTGCAGTCCATAACAAGCTCATTCCAAGTAGTCTGCCTAAATTAGTGAGATTATTTTGGAGTAACTCTATTGTAGTTTGAAGCCTTAGGTTCAGTAAATATTACAGATGCATTTAAAATTTAGCGTTACCTCTTTGCAACCTACTCACATGATCCTTCCTCACGTATTATGGCCAGTTTATTTACATGTTTAAGAAAGTATGTACATCTTAAACCACATGTGCTGTCTCTCTCTCTCTCAAATTTAGGACTAGATAAAATTGAAATTCTTCAAAGTCATGAAAACCAGGAGATCTACCAAAAAGCTTTTGATCTTATTGAACATTACTTTGGTGTGGAAGAAGAGGATGCCAGTATTGTACCACCAGTGGATGAAAATGAACAGCAATTTTTGTTCCAGCAGCAGGAAGCTCCAATGGAGGGATTCCAGTTGTAACCATTCAGTTTAAAGCAAAATCAGTAGCTCATCATGGGCCAAAGTCAGGAAAGTTGGAAATGTTTTGCTGGAGATTGATGAAGAAGCAAACTCGTGCATTTATGTGTTTTTGTGTCAGACACAAGTATTGGTTCATTCTTTTTAATATGTGTATGTTTCCATTGTCTTACGTGCAGAAAAACCGACTAATCACAACTGAAATTTTAAAATAAGGCTTGAATAGTGACCTCAGTAAGACATTGGAAACTGATGCTGATTTTTCAAGCAGTTGTTAAAAAGGCAAAATTGCACATAAACAGCTATTGATATTTTGAATTTTGGCTGTACGTGCCCATTCTACACTAAATCTACCTCTTTGAGTTGGAGCAAAAAAGATCTTTCAGAACTGACATATATATGAGCTCCTAGTAAAAGCTAAGCTTAGAATGTGAACATTATTTATTTAAATAGTGGGAAATATAGTTTTATGCGTGATACTTTGTGATAAACTGATGAAATATATTTATATTTAAAAGCATAACACTTACTGGGGTGCACTGCTGGTTACATGACATAACCTTACAATGTAGGAAAATGGTTTTTCTGCTATGTGAAAAGGGATGGTAGCTTTGTAATTTATATAGCCCTTACCAAGCCATGTCAGCAAAATTCCCTCTTCCTCTTACTTCTTCAGTGGTATTGCAAATAGGTTTGCCAAGTGTTGAACTGGCTCCTTCAACAGCAGCTAGATGGGCAGTGGGATAATGTTTGCCTCCATGCTGTGAAATGTATTACCTGCTGATTTTTGTGCATCCAGTTGCTGTTAAAAGGCACAAGAGCAGGCTAGGCTGTTTTTGGTCAGTCGGCAACCTGATTACAAAATGGTTAAAAATTAGTTTGCCTTGCAATGACCTCTGTGTTCTTGTGAGGATGAGGGAAGGTTTCTCTGTATAGAAGATTCCACATTGTAACTTAAATGCTACCAAAGTGTGTGAAACTGCAATACTCTCTTTTCTTGAAACAGTGATTACATGCTTTATTTACCCACAGTCCATGTATTACATTTGACCCAAATACACTAATGTATCTCATACGACTTTTTGGGGAAGGTTTTTTATATATATAAAAACAACAACAAACAGACTGGTCAGAGTATTTCCAGTTTGCAGCAGTGCTATATTGAGAGAACATATTTTTCAGTTAATTGAAATAAAGATCGGTTTCACTGTAAATATTATAGTAGGTGTTTTGAGTATGCAAATTTATCTGACAATTTATGCAAAGTGTTTAAATGATATGATGCAAGGCAATTTAAAAAATAACCTAAATTCAGACACAGAGACCATTTTGTCTCTAGGTTTGAATCCACGTGGATATTTATTTATTTATTTATTTATTTGGTAGCACAATTAAAGGACTCTGATTAATTTTGCTTACCAGAAATGTATTGACCTGTGCGACATATATATATATATATAACAACTTGTATATAATTGCAATTGATTGCCTTTTTTATAGTATTGTGTAATGTTAAACAAAAGCAAAAATAAGATGCACTCCAAAATCTAAGGGGGCTCTTTATATTGTCCCTGCAAACAAATTCATATGTTAAAAGTTTCAATCTTGATCTTTCCGTCTTCTGTTCCAGTCCTATGAGCATGATCAATGCAAGGACCTGCCATAGCCAGGCTGCAAAGAGGGTGCTGGGTGGAGACAAAGCAGCTGTGTTGCTTATGCATCTTGCATAGCTATTGAAAAATTATCCTTCAGTGGCAGATGCGTATTGTGAGGAATTTCCGCATGACGCAGCTCAGAGTAGCTGTTGGCTGTTAGGCACTTCAGAATCTCACATACATCTTGCTCCATCCCCTGGGAGACTTTTGCTCTCCGTAGTTGTGAGAACTGGAAGTGCAGTAACGGATACATGCCTGGCCTTCAGTGATGTGCGCAGGTCTCTGTAGCCAGTTTCACAAAGGCATTGTAGCAGCAATATCTACTTCTAAAGGGTTATGGAGTCGAAGTTTGCTAGTGGAGGTGTTGTAGTATTAATACTGTAGCTGTAGCTTATGTAAAGATAGTGAGGTACAACTAGGGGGGAAATGCAGGAATGCTTGCTGGAAAACAAATGTATCATGGGGAGAAGAATTGTGCAGCTAGCTATGAATTCTGTTTTTAGCTTTGAACAGGTAACAGTTTATATAAGGGTGAATTTGTCCCCCTTTTTAATAGTTTTAATTGGAAATGTTGGTCCTGAGTGTCTTATATCATTCATTCCAAATACAGGTTAATGAAAGTGGTCAGTAAAAATAAATTTGTTAGAATTCCTCTAGTATGTTATAAAACAAAAACAAATGTTCAGGGTTGACAGGGTAGCCCATTGTTTTGCTATATTACAAATATTGCCAGTTGTGCCTGCTCTTAATTGGAGAATTCAGTAGATACTATCATCAAAACATTTACATCTGAGCCAAACTCAAGACTTTATACAAACCATGGAAGAAATAGAAATATTAGAGATAAATGAATTTAATGTGTATTTAATCATTTGGAAGTATGTCTCTTGAATCTAGTCTATAACATGAATTTGGAAACTTCAGAGAATCATTGCTAAAGCTGTACGATTTTATATGGTTAATTTGGATCTTTTAAATACCAGTATTTGATTTAACTTCAAATTCACTCTTATGCACGAAACTGAGAAGTCTTGATGCTTAATAGAGGGATGTTGGTGGTGAAACCTTTGATCAGAACAGGTGTGAGTGGCAACTGCAGTCTCCTGGATTTAGTAGTCAGTCCAAAATGGTTTAGAGTTTTTGCATTTGTATAATTAAACCATTATGGTGTTTCCCTGGTGCAAGTTGTGTGATTCTCACATAAATGCCTCATTTTGACATGACCTCAGTCTATGCAACCATGCCAAGTATTTATTTCAGATACAAAACCATAGTTTTGTTTTGTGTTTGGGTCCCTGCACTTTTATCATTGAATAATTTATTTTGCTATTACATTTATAGTATTGCCTTTTTAAAAGGGTGGTAAAGAAATAATGGGTGTTCATTCAATGATTGGTTTACATTTAGAAAATGATTATTAGTTGGATTGTTTAACAGAAAATGATTATTACTTTTACATTTGATTCCAGATTTATTTATTTGCTTGAACCTTATTAACTTATTAACCTGCAAATTTATTTGAAAAATACAGATTATGAAACTGCTACAAAGATTCACATCTCCAGTAAGAGTTGTTCTTAGTCATTATTGTTACTGTGTTTTTAAACATTCATTTGTAATTTGATTGATACTGCATCTTTAAAGACACACTAGAGGCTCTTACTGAACAAACTTACAAATAAGAACAGTATGCAATATTAGGGAATGTTACTACTATAAATGCTACAATACAAAACTAATAAAGGTATTTTGCAAAGGCAGTGTGTGTCTTCTGAATTTAGAACTTTCAGTATTTCTTAATAAGTTATAATAACTTTTCAGACCAGAAGCATGTACAAACTTAGACTGCACTGTTAGAGATCTCTACTGTAAGGCTTACAGCCAAACCCAATGCATGGTTATTCAGAAGTAAGTTTATCTATATTTCCTGCCCTTGGTCATATGTAGGTATGTAGAGCCATTACAGTTTTAATTTACTCAGTTTTTAACTATACCTCTTGGGATTGGGAAAATCAGATGGGACAGGAGAAAACCTTGTAAAATTCATTTGGACCAAATCCTATAAAGTCCTTATTCTCCAACTGCCGTTTTGATTCAAAATGGCAGGTGGTGTCAAACATGAAGAGTGCCACCCCCACCCTGGGAGCCCCCATGCTAAGTTTGGCAATGATATCTCAAGAGGCATCAAGATTTATAGGGAACCAACAGACAAAGAAAGACAACAACACTTTCCATCAGGACAAATTTTGTTGAGTAAGAAAAGCCACTGTTAACGGTTGATGGAGTTCTGTGTTTTCAGTTTGAACTACACAGACCTTAAAAGTTCAAATAGAAGCAAAATAGCAGATGAATCCTTTCAGAGCAAACTTTCAACTGAACTTGATTTATTTATTCACTTGTGGCAGAAAAAATTAATTATCTCTCACCCAATATTTGTTACACAAGTGGAAATGAAAGTTGTTAGTAGTAAGTTGTGTTCAACTTCAGCGTTTTCCCTGGAGGATATATCTTGCTAACTCTTGCCAATTTTGTGTGTTTTCTTCGTTCCCAGCACAGCTCCAGTTTCAAGAGCAGATGGCTCTCATTTTGCCTTTTCCTCTGCTCGTGTTGCAGCCTCTTCACGCCACTTGGCTTTCTTTGCTAAGTTCCAGCTTGTGAGGGATTCATGGCGTTCAACAGCCTGCAAAAGTAGAGCATCCACTTCATAGTGGCACAGTGAAAAGAACAGCTGAAAGATAGACATTATTCCACATAGGGTGGCCATGTGCTGGCATTGCAAGCATAGCATCCTCAGAAATTTGCAGAGTGTTGGACAAGGGAGATCTGGGTTCAAACCAGTAGGAAGCTCCCTTTAAGCAATCGCTCTCTACCCAAACCCTTGTAGGAGTGGAGTTTGCATGCTACTCTAAGCTCCTTGGAGGAAGAATTGGGTATAAACGGAATACATGAAAACCAAGCAGTGGCCCTAATAACCTAGAGCAACACAGTACTGCCAACATTGAAGGTATGAGAGCTGGAGTACAGCAACATCTGAAAGCAGCAGGTTGTCTACCTAGGGGTACCTTGTGCCCATTGGGACTAGTAGGGTGGAAGGCTGGGAGCCCAACAATAGGTGGTGCCAGAGCAAGAGAGAGGCAGAGCTAACAAATTCTAGTTTTGCCTCCATCCCACCTGCTGAATTCTACAAGGGGAAATACTGAGACACAAGTAAGTAGAGGCAGGCAGGTGGGGGCTGGAAGAGAGCAGATGGAGGTTGATGGGCCAGTGCCCCTTTTGCCCAAATGGACCAGTCTCCACTGTCCTCACTCCTGACGTGATGGCAGATGAATCCTTTGCCCAGCCTAAGTAGTGTTGATATACCTTGTGCCAAAACATAATGCAATAGCTTGGAAACAAACTGCTGCAGCAGTTGACCGTTCTGAACAAACGTGCAGGAGAAATAAGTCTTATGGTCACACTGGCCCAGATAGTAAACAGAATCAGACTAGATATTTCATAGAATCAAGGCATTTTGGAGTTGGAAGATACCACCAAGGGTCATCTTGTCTAACCCCCTGCAATGGAGGAATTGCAGCTAAATAATTCCTGACAGATGGCCATCCAGCCTCTGTTTTAAAACATCCAATGAAGGGAGAGACCACCACCTAATGTTTAGTTGGAATCTCTCTTGTAATTTGAATCCACTGATATGGGACCTACTCTCTAGAGCATGCTCCATCTTCCATGTATCAGCCCTTCAGATATTTGAAGATGGCTATCATATCACAGTCGTCTCCAGGCTAAACATCCCCAGCTCCCTCACCCGTTCCTCATACAGCTTGGTTTCCAGACCCTTGCATCTTGGTCACTCTCCTCCACACACATTCCAGGTTGTCAATATTAAATTTTGGTGCCCAGAACTGGACACAGTATTCCAGATGTGGTCTGACCAAGGCAGAAGAGAGTGGTGCTATTACTTCTCTTGATCTTTATTTCTAGTTTATTTAAAGGTGTTTTTGTTTAGTGTGAAGCTATTGTAACATTAGGCAGAAATCAATTTAACAATTGCTATTTTAAAAAGAAAATTGTATCAAAATCCAGAAGTTTCCCATGGAACAATACGTACCCTTTTAGCAGAGGCAATCACAGCAAAGCAAGCTATGATTGTCAGGGCAATCATAATGTAACAGGCCTTCACTCGGGCTTTGTTCCTTGCAGCATCCAGCATCTCGGGCCTGCAACAGAAATTGGGTTGGAACCAATTAGAGCAGCGTTCTGCAACAACCTTGGGCCACCCAAATTTGGCAAGCAATTATGGGAAATGTCTTCCAACTTCTGATGACGAGCACCCAAGACTAAGGAATACTGAATTAATGTGTGACATACTGAAATGTTTTTAATTGCTTTATTTATACTCACAAAATATACAGAAGGACTAAATTTGGGGGGTATTTTTTAGTAATTTGTAATTAAAGTGCCAAAGGATGCTCCAACTACCGCACAATTGCGCTCATTTCACACGCTAGCAAGGTTATGCTTAAAATTCTACAAGGCAGGCTTAAGCAGTATGTGGACTGAGAACTCCCAGAAGTGCAAGCTGGATTTGGGAGGGGCAGAGGAACCAGAGACCAAATTGTGAACATGCACTGGATTATGGAGAAAGCTAGAGAGTTCCAGAAAAACATTTACTTCTGCTTCATTGACTACGCAAAAGCTTTTGACTGTGTTGACCACAGCAAACTATGGCAGGTTCTTAAAGAAATAGGAGTGCCTGATCACCTCATCTGTCTCCTGAGAAATCTCTATGTGGGACAAGAAGCTACAGTTAGAACTGGATATGGAATAACTGATTGGTTCAAAATTGGGAAAGGAGTATGACAAGGCTGTATATTGTCTCCCTGCTTATTTAATTTATATGCAGAATTCATCATGCAAAAGGCTGGACTGGATGAATCCCAAGCCGGAATTAAGATTGCCGGAAGAAATAACAACCTCAGATATACTGATGATACAACTTTGATGGCAGAAAGTGAGGAGGAATTAAAGAACCTCTTAATGAGGGTGAAAGAGGAGAGCGCAAAATATGGTCTGAAGCTCAACATCAAAAAAACTAAGATCATGGCTGCTGATCCCATCACCTCCTGGCAAATAGAAGGGGAAGAAATGGAGGCAGTGAGAGATTTTACTTTCTTGGGCTCCATGATCACTGCAGATGGTGACAGCAGTCACAAAATTAGAAGACGCCTGCTTCTTGGGAGAAAAGCGATGACAAACCTAGACAGCATCTTAAAAAGCAGAGACATCACCTTGCCGACAAAGGTTCGTATAGTTAAAGCTATGGTTTTCCCAGTAGTAATGTATGGAAGTGAGAGCTGGACCATAAAGAAGGCTGATCGCCGAAGAATTGATTCTTTTGAATTATGGTGCTGGAGAAGACTCTTGAGAGTCCCATGGACTGCAAGAAGATCAAACCTATACATTCTGAAGGAAATCAGCCCTGAGTGCTCACTGGAAGGACAGATCCTGAAGCTGAGGTTCCAATACTTTGGCCACCTCATGAGAAGAGAAGACTCCCTGGAAAAGACCCTGATGTTGGGAAAGATTGAGGGCACAAGGAGAAGGGGACGACAGAGGATGAGATGGTTGGACAGTGTTCTCGAAGCTACCAACATGAGTGTGACCAAACTGCGAGAGCAAAAATTGGGGGGGGGGCAGGGAAAATGCTAAAAATTGCCTTCCTCATTCCACCTGTTGGATATAATCTGCTGAGCTGTGAACCCTAACCATTTCTACCTGAAAGTAAATCCTATTGAATTCAATGGGGCTTACTCTCAAGTAAGTTTGGTTAGGATTGCTGCCTTACTTGGGAGTGAACAGCACTGACTTCTGTGCTTTCACTGAATTTCTCCTGTGAATAATTATTATCAGTAGTAGTATTTATGTATTTTTGTCACATTATACAAAGAAGTCTCAAAGTGACTTAATTGATTGAAATCAATGTGGATGTGGTTTTATGTATGCTGAATTCCCAACTGCAGTGTCCCTTAGGGATGGACAGATCTGTCCATTTCAGATTCTTTCAGATTCTCATTTTTCCAATCTTAAATTCAGTTGTCCACATTTCCATATTAGTGTGCTTTTTTTAAGTCCTTGTGAAAATTTATCAGCATCTTGGAGAGAATTTCTCTTGACGTATAGATTTTTTAAAATGCAGTTTTAACTAACAGACATTTTTACAGATCAGTTCTCCCAAATATATTGCATTTTTGTAGGTGGTTCTCAGTAATGTATGCATTTATATGCATATTTAATCCTAGGTTATGCCTTTCGGTACATATTACTGTACTTGGCTGGAGAACTGGATTGCAAAATTAAGAGAAATTCAAATTTTTGAAGCATGATTGTATGTATTATGGTACGCGTATTGCTTTGAAAAACACTAATTAGGTAGGTTTTGCTTTAAATACAAACCAAATCAAATTTTCCCAGTTCCTGTGTGAATGCATCACAAACAAAATATGTTTATTATTATAATACCTCACACACAAAGAAACTTGCAAAAGCAGCCTTGAATATTGGGACAGAAGCTTCAGAGCTCCTCTCTTCCCAGTGTGTGGAGACAAGACTGTAGATAAACCTGCAGGCAGATGAATTTCATAGTATTAAGTACTAAATGCATTTAGAATTGAACAAATCAAAAACAGGCCAGCCCATTAAACCCATTAATCTCTAAGTCACTTGCCGTGAGAGGAGCAAAGCACGAACTTGTTGGGTTAAATCAACTAATGGTTATTTCATGGTCCACTAATTGGAACTGTTTTGAAGCAGCAGATTAGTGCCTTATACCAGAGGCATAAAACAAGCAAGAGAGACAGACATGTATTTTAATGTTTGATGGAAGCCGCCCAGAGTGGCTGGGGAGACCCAGCCAGATGGGCGGGGTACAAATAATAAATTATTATTATTATTATTATTATTACGATTCCCTGTAATCTCTCCATAAGTGCAGGATCTACCAGTTTCAGGGCCCCCCAAATTGTTAGGGAGGAGGGGCTCAAAGCGATCCAATATTAAATAAAAAATTAAATTCAAACGGGATCCCAACTAGTGAAATGGCACAGCTTATGAATATTATAGAATGGTAGGAGCACTGGAAGTGGAGAGCTGTAGCCAATGTTTGCCCTACTCAGAGTAAACCCCTAATTTGTGTCTCACTGCCCTGATGTGCCTGGAAAATAGGGACACTTGTAGAGTCTGTAAATAAATTAGAACTGCCATACATCCTGGTTTTCCCAGATATTACTGGGATTTCAAAGGCGGAATTGACACCCGGTGCCTTGTCCCGGATGTTAGGCATGTCAACTGAAAAATCCAGAGGTTGTTTGTTTGCTTTTTTGCATTTTTGTAAAAAAACAAACAAAAAAAACCCCTTTGGGTTTTGTCTAAAAATCTCAACAATTTTGGGGTCTTCTTAAAAATGGCAACCCTAAAATAAATGGTGTAATGTTGAGTAATACTGTTAGTAAATAAGACCAATTTGTCATTGCAAAAGTATTTGCCTGCTTTCATTTTAAAAACAGCCATGGGAAGCTCCACGCTACAACAATCCTTTGGTATTAAAGGTCAGAAAGTTACAGCTGATGATCTCTTCATGCAAACAGGAACACAAACAGATAAAAAGCACAGCACTTTTCTGTGGTGACAGGGATGAACAGCTAGCAGAAAATGTTACATTTAGCTTATCAAATGTTTGTATTTCAACAGGATAGGAACAATGATTTTTCAAGGAAATGAATGTGGGAGTTGATGAGTGCACATGAAAAAATGCCTTAGAAATGTTATTTCATCTTCAGTCTTCTCGGCCACATGTAGCACAGGGAAATGCAAGGATATTGACAAGCTGGAACGTGTCCAGAAGAGGGCAACCAAAATGGTCAAAGGCCTGGAAACAATGCCTTATGAGGAACGGCCTTGGGAGCTGGTTATGTTTAGCCTGGAGAAGAGAAGGTTAAGGGGTGATATGATAGCCATGTTCAAATATATAAAAGGATGTCATATAGAGGAGGGTGAAAGGTTGTTTTCTGCTGCTCCAGAGAAGCGGACACGGGGCAATGGATTCAAACTACAAGAAAGAAGATTCCACCTAAACATTAGGAAGAACTTCCTGACAGTGAGAGCTGTTCGGCAGTGGAATTTGCTACCAAGGAGTGTGGTGGAGTCTCCTTCTTTTGAGGTCTTTAAGCGGAGGCTTGACAGCCGTCTGTCAGGAATGCTTTGATGGTATTTCCTGCTTGGCAGGGGGTTGGACTGGATAGCCCTTGTAGTCTCTTCCAACTCTATGATTCTATTATTCTTTGAAGCTGGCTTTGAGTTGTTTGCCTGGTATTGGCCATTGCTGTTATGATTCTGCAAGCAAGCCACATCTTTTGCTGCTGTGGCTGCAGCTGCTCTGAAGCGATGGTAACAGCTTGTAGTCTTAAATTCTATCTGAGATGGGGCTGAAGGGCCATGTATTCCCATCCTGCCACCCACCAGGCCCATCCTTGGTGTGCTGAGTGAAGTCTGAAAGGGGACTTGTAAATGCATTCAGCTGAAGACACTTGCAGTCCTTCCCAGAAATCAAGAACACATGGATAAAAATTAAGAAGGGCTGAGTCAGCACTTAGGTAGTACCTTGCTTTAGGTAGTACCTAGTAGTACCTAGTAGTTGCAGGAATATGGGAAAGTCCTGCCACAAATTGTACAGATACCAGGACAGTTATTGTAAGAAAGATCTCATCGTTCTGTGGCTCAATGAAGGATGGCTGGACCAGTTTCTCTCCATTTTTCACTTCTCCAATCTTCAGTTCTCCACATCTCTACATTGGTTTACTTTTTAAATAAAAAAAAGTTCTCTTGAAAACCCGTCTGCATTTTACTGCAAATTTCTCCTTATAAACACACTTCTAATACAATTTTGTGCACAGTTTAGCAAGCAATAGAAGACTTTTTTTGTATGTTATTATGGCTAATATATAATATGCATTTTTATGCACACCTTCCTCACATATGTGCATTTTGGTACACATTGCTTAGCTGGAGACCTGCATTTCAGAATTGGGAGAAATTTGGATATGAAAGATGGCTTGTTTTGGTCCACAAGTTGTTTGGGAAGTGAGAATTAAGTAGGTTCTCTTTTAAATGCAACAAGAACCAAATTTCACCCCATCCCTGTGCTCAAGGTGAACCGACCTAGACACTACAATAAGCATATGGCTGGCATTAAAAATGGCCACCATGCTTCCAATACCCACCCCATGACGTCCAGTAGAACTTACTTTGAGTCCTAATGGCACAGAGAAACACAGAAAGTTGTAACATCATGCAAGAAGTACAGAGACTAGAGAGGAAAGTGAGACATGCAATAGCCATTTGGGGTGACAGCAGTACTCCATTGCAACATCTAGTCTGGCCCTTAGTTGCATGTCAAGCATGTAAACAATGTAGAAATCAGGCTGAAAAAAATCAAGTTGACTGTGTAGTTCAGTTGTGTATTGGTGCATGTCTGACGCTAAACTGCCCCATACCCATATCTCACTTACATATATTGCTTAAGCCTGCTGATATGCAAAGCTATTTCAGCATGATGATTATTTTTTATTAGGGGTGTGTGTGTGTGTGTCTGTCACAGTCAATGTGCATTGTGCTTGACAGAGTTAGTAAGCCTAAATATTCACATAAGTGTGTGTTTGTGATCAAAGTTATCATTTCTACAAAGGGCAATAAAACATGTTCTGACACACATTCCTCCTCATTTCCTTTCCGACCTTTAAGTGGAATATGAACCTCACAGTCCAATGTGGAATTGACAAGAACACATTGTTCATGCAGTTTATAAACAATTACGGACACCATCCGCCTTTGATCACAGTGTGCATGTCAGACTTCCCCCATGCCCCTAAGCAAAATAAAAATGTCATCTTGTACGTGCAATAAGCTAAGCTTCAAAATCCTTAAGGCCATATCCTTGTTTTCTTCAACTAAAATTTAAATTATCCTAATGGAAAATACCTGTATCAGTAGGATTAAGCCTATTTGTAGATCACTAGCAGCTCATATCCCATCGCTCCAACCAGCATGGAAAAATAGTCAGGGATTAAGGGAGTCAGAGGCGGATATAGTGGTGCAGTGGAACTAGGCACACAGCTGCTGAGGAGGGCACCACCTCAAAGCCAGGCAAACAGTTGCCCAGCCTCAGGGAGGTGTGAGGGCTCTGACAGGATCCTAGAGTCCTCCTGTCTCATTCCCAAAGCCAGAGAAGCATTGGGAAGGAGGTGAGAGGGCTGTAGGACCCTTACACCGCCTTCCCAAAACCCCAGCACAATGAGGACTGGAGAGAATGCATCAAATGTAGGCCTTGCACAGGGAGGCATATTACTAAGGTCCGCCCTGATGGGAGTTGCTCTGTCGAGCACTAGTTTAACAAACCATGAGATAGTCAAGTGTCACACTCCCATTGCCTGACTTTTGCAGTAAGAACATAGGCTGGAAAGCTGGATTGGCCATAGTTTCTTATGGATTGGCCCTAGTTTCTTATAAATACATGAGTGCATATCTGGGAAAGTTTAGTGCAACTCAATGATGGAAGCCAGAAATTATTTTTGATCTACATGGTGTATGTTTTGATTGCAAGGTTCATCTTACAGAACAAGGAGAACAGGGGTAGGGAACCTGTGACCTTCCAGATGTTGTTGGACTCCCACTGCCATCAGCCCCAGCAGCATGGCCAATGGTCAGGGATGATGGAAGTTGTAGTCCAACAACATCTGGATAAAACCATGTTGACTATTCCTGAGCTAGATGGATAGCTTTATTTTTTCAAAAGTCTTCCATTCTCCCTCCCCTCCCTTCCACTAAAGGATTGTGACTACTTCTAAAATATGGCAGGACCGGTAGGTTTTCCTCAGCGTAGTGTTTCTAGTGGTTGAATAAAATGAAGTACATACGGGATCCTTGGAGGAATTTCATCTTCCTTTCTGAAGCGTCCAGTCCACAGGAGGATTTTCTTGTCAAATGTTGAGGGTTTGTGTCCGCCAGGCACTTTGTACACCTTCTCAGCTTCAAGATCCAGTAGACAGAACATCATGTCAAATCACAGTCATGGAAAGGGTAAAGAAATAAATGTCTAGGCTCAGACAGACAGACAGTCAGACAGACACACAGACACACAGACAGACAGACTTCGGCCGCTTCCAAACAACCTCTGTGTGGAGCATTCATCCTGACTTGTTTGCAGGGTCCTTTCCCCATCACTTTCCTTATTGCAAAAAGTCTGATTTGTTTTGGGCCAAATCAAGCCTCACTTTCTACTTGATGCTTTTAACTGGAAAAGTCAGGAAGGAACCTGAGAGCTCCTGTATGCATAACTTGAGCTCTGTTTCTGTGTTATGGTCTCCCTCCCTCCCTTTCCAGAGGCCTGCTCTAAGTGTCCCCAAGGCTTTGAAATCTATTGCTAGAGGAATATCATCCTTTCCCCCTTGCTGTTTGTCTTCACTACAAGTAAAGGTAATCACGTCAAAAGATGGTATTGGGCCCTCTGAACTTGAAACCAACACAAGACATTTTGCTGCCTGGGACAAAGGATAAAATGACATCTTTCCTTCCCAGCTTGCTCTGCCAGATCATTCCCCCCCCCCTGCTGCTGGTTACTTTGTTGTTGCTACTGCTTCCTGTTCAATCATTTTGGAGTAGCCCAGTTTAGTTACAGTGGTACCTCGGGTTACAAGCACCTTGGGTTACAGACTCCGCTAACCCGGAAGTAGTACCTCGGGTTAAGAACTTTACCTCAGGATGAGAACAGAAATCATGTGTTAGTGGTGCGGCGGCAGCGGGAGGCCCCATTTGCTAAAGTGGTACCTCAGGTTAAGAACGCTTTCAGGTTAAGAACAGACCTCCGGAACGAATTAAGTTTGTAACCAGAGATACCACTGTATTTCATTATGCATTTGGTGTAAAACACACACACACACACACACACACACACACACACACACACTTTTAGATGTTTTGTAGATGCTTTGGATCAAAAACAAGATCCAAATATTCTCATGTGTATATATGAATAAGGCATGAATGTAAAATTCAATCCACTCTAGATTCTATTTTTCTGTATTGATATTGGTCTTTGTAGGTTGGTTTTAGAAATGTTGATTTGTGTGTGTGCGTGCGCGCGTGCGTGGACACGCGTTGTAAGTCACCTTGAATCATTTTTGGAAAAAGACAGGATATATATATATATATGAAATAAAAAAGCCCTAGATATACACTGTATGCTTATAGTGGGTTGCTGCTTACGCCAGGTCAAAACATTCAACCCCAAAAAAGTTTTAAACTATCATTGCAACTGAGCTGGCCACAGTAACAGAAGCAAAGCTTTTCAAGTCAATAAATACAAAGAACTCTAATTCGGATGTACTAAATATTATAATCAACCATCTCTCTCTCGCTCTCTCGCTCTCTCTCTCACACACACACACACACACACAGAGAGAGAGAGAGAGAGAGAGAGAGAGAGAGAGAGAGAGAGAGATAATCTGCACCTGCACACTGAGAATTACCACAGGGATCAATAGAATCCCGTCTCCCTCTTTCTTCCAGTGCACTTTTAGGCAACACATCAGGGCCAGCCCTGCCATTAGACAAGATGAAGGAGCCACCTTGAGCAGCAGATACTGGAGAGTGTTGCTGGCAGACCTCCCTCTCCTCAGGGCCGCCATTAAGGTCAGGGCCTAAAATTGTCTAATTGCACCACTGGTGGGATCTCAAAATCAAACCACAGGTTAACAGTCCTTGCCAGCTACTCACTTGAGCCTGTTGCCCCCGAGCTTCTGTTCTGATCTGTGCAGGACAATGCCGTGGAGCCCAGGAGCCCTGGTCCTAGAGGCCGGCGGACAGGAGAACTGAGCTGCCCTGCTTCCGCCAGGAGCCGCCCAAACTGGACACGGATACGGGTCCCACTTGCAGCCAGCATGGTGAGGGCAACCCGTTTGAGTGAAGAAGGAAATCAAGCAAACCCTTTGCTTCCCACGAGTGGTGTCCAGCATCTGCCTTTATCATCTCTGGGACCGCCTCTCCATGCCTGGGAACAGCAGAAGCGTTTTCCAGTCTCCTTGATCCTTTGCCAACTTTTCCTCCCCCCCTCCTCCTCCTCTTTTCCTGTGTTTCTCCATGTTACAAATGAAAATGAAAAAGGGACCCCTTTCTAGGTTTCCCTAACCTTCACTAGAAAGCAAGGTTGGCGCTGAATTTTATTGTCTTTGTTGCATTGAAATTAGTGGGGGTTTTTTGTATTTTAATACAGTATTTTGAGGAACATAGGAAACGGTTTGCTACAGAGACTATTAATTGTTCTAGCTTATTACTGTCTGTTCTGACTGTCAGTTTCTTTCCAGGGATTCAGACAATGAATTCTCTAAGCCTTACCTGCAGATGCCAGGAATTAAGCCTGAGACCTTCTGCTGGAGATGGGAGAAAGATTTGATCCAGCTTGCATTTAAAGGCAAACTTACTGAATTTGCACCTTCCAAAACACTACATGATCCAAAAGAGCAGCCATCCTTCGAAATTTGCACTTCTCTGAATTTTGCAGTCCAGTTCTCCAGGTGAGTAATATGTGCAAAATACATATATTAGAGTAAATGGTGCATAAGAATGCATATTAAATAAATAAATAAAATAAAATGCAGAAATGTGTTCAAAATAGAGGAAATTACTTTGCAAAATATGTCTATTATGTAAAAAAAATGTAAATATGCATATTTGAAGAAATTAGAACTAATACACTGATGAATTCCATGAGAACTTTTCTAAAAAAAATTGCAAGCTGGTGTGGAAATGTGGGGAACTGAACTTTAGATTGGGGGGAAAAAGTGAAACTGTGATATTCTGGTGTTGATAAATTTGCCTGTCCCTAGTTTAAGGCTACATTATATTTTCAATCACATCCCAAATAATCAAAACCCTACCATTTATTAATTTCTTGGGTTCAAGGAGGTCCCCCACAAACACGATAACAATATGTGTCTGCATGCAGGGATGGCTCAAGCCATTTTTTGTTTCCTAGGGTGAAATATGAGGTGATGGTTCCACACTCCATGTACAGAAGCATCACACTGGCAACTGACTTTTACTGCAACACTGGGGGTGTGGAGTGGGGGGGGGATAGGCACAGTTTTGGGGAATGCCCAGACACAGTGATGCTCTCTCTCACATGACTTTGATAATCAGCAGCACAGAAAGAGACCGCACAGGCTCGGTCTCTTTAGAAAATAAAATGAGGCTCCCCTTCAGGAGAAGCAACAATCTTCAGAGTGTGAAGACAATGCATGGATTGACTTACTCAGTTTCCACAGTGCATACCAGAAGGACTTCAGAGCTACTCTTTTATAGAGGTGATATAAGGATATCCTACTTCTGAGCTAAAAGTGAACAATATCTTTTGGAGTGCATATGGGGGAATATTGTGGTAGAAGAATGGCATTATATTGTACCAGGTATGGACTTAATCAGACGTCTGGTGTCTGGACCAAGTGTGCCAGCAGTGGAATAGGGGGAAAGGACTGTCGCCGAGTGTGGCAACATTACTTCAAGTTGCAGTTCGCACCCAAATAGCTACATCTACAATCTCTGGCCACGAGGGGGCAGTATTTAACACATCTTGTGATTTCGTGTAGCTGTTCTTAAATATTGTTGTTTTATTACTCATCCTTAGAGTACTAAGGTCAAATTCAAATACAAATTCAAATTCAAATACAGTTTAAAACAGGTTAAAAGCTTACAATTAAAAAACACAGTCACAAAAATATGGTGGGTCCTGAAAATACACACCTTGGGTGTCAAAGGACAGAGTAAAGAAGCGTCTCTTCAGCATTTGCTGAGACCTGCATAATGGAGGTGCTAGGCACACTTCTGTGGGAAGGGAGTTCCACAACCTAGGGGCTGCCACAGAGAATCATAATAATAATTCAGTTGTTAACCTAACATGCTGATTCTCAAACTGTGTTCTGTGGGAACTGTAACCTCTTCAAAAACCTTATCAGGGCGGATCAGTGAGATCAATAATTGGAAGCAAACTTCCCTGAAAGAAAGTTTGCCGTCCACTACAAATCTTCCCCTGCAAAGCACAACCCACAGACGGGTCTTGCTAATGTTCGTTCAAAGTTCACACAAAGCAGCCTAGACCGTCCACAAATCTTTACTTCTTCCTTCTTTTCTTAATCATCATTCATGTACATGTCAGAAGATTATGAAGAGATCTATGGGTGGAAAGCTGTCCATAAGTGCAATAAATCAATAAATAATTGATTGCTACAAGAAATGTCCAGGAAGAACATAAATTTAAAAGTTTATTTTTAATAGCAGTATATTTTTATTCTGTTATAATGAGGAGATCCCAGTACACATACATCCATTCAACAATGCTGTAGGTAACCAGCTGCTGAAAAAAGTAGATATTTTATTAAAATATTATAGCTTTGTCACTTTCAGATGGATGTAAAGCCACAAACACAGCCAGCTTTCAACAGCAAAATGCTTAAGACTGAGGACTTCTGAGGTATTGGTAACAGCATTTACAAACAAATATTTACAAGTGTGTGTGTGTGTGTGTGTGTGATCTTCACACATTTCCCCCAAAGGTTCAGAGATCACACGCATAGGTACCGTGCAATCCTATGCAAGCCTACACAGAAGTAAGCCCCTACTCCCAGGTAAGTAGGTACAGGATTGTCTTCTAAATACAAATTTAATTTCTGTGAATCACATTATTCCTAAATAGGTGCATATATGTGTACATAATGTGTGGCTTTGCAGCAAGAATAATGGGTGCAGAACTGCCCCCTAAAAAGTTCAATGGAAGTTCTCATTTGCTCCACGGAGGTCACTGTTTCACCCTATGGTTCCATACATAGGGTTACTGATGAAGAAAATATCCAATGATATGTGATTCCAGCCATGTGAACCCAAATGCACTAGGAAAAAGCAAATGTGACAGAGACAACCTGCTAAGCATTTTAAATGTTTAAATGTGTTTTCTCATATAATTACTTATAAATGGAATTACTGTGAGATTAATTATAGACCTGATTATTTTGTCAAAGAGTTCAACTATTCCTGATCAACATGCCCTTCCGATTTACACACATAAAAGTAAAATCAGGATTAACGTACAAAGGTTATCTGTGCAGTTGTGGGAAACCTTGTATTGGAAGCTAATCAGTCAGGGCTAATGGTGCAACCCATTCAAATGACAATGAAGTACTGGATCCGTGGTTGTTTGCACCATAAACTTAATAATGAGGTCTTTTACCTTTGGGCACTAGGTGTCTTCAAAGCATAATTGTCATTTGGCTTTTATTTGTATAATAAAATACATTTCCCCCTTAACGTTTGTCATTCAACCTCTCCATTGGAATGGAATTATGTATGGAATGCAATTATTGTCAAAGGACATGCCATTAACCTTCATCATTTGAACTCTTTCTTTGGACATTTTTGTGTGTGGTTTGCCATCCAAAATAAACCTACACGCGTAACCATTTTAATTTTTTTTTTTAACATTCTAAGCAGTGGACTCCAACTCCCATCAGCCCCAGCCAGCACAGCCAATGGTTGGGGATGATGTGATTTGTAGTCCAATAACATTTGAAAGACCACAGGTTGTGGAAGGCTGACTTATGGGGAGATCAAAGAAGGTTTGCTTGTCCTAAAACTACATTTCCTACCACAGCTGCTTCATATGCTAGAGAGTCTTCTTCTTGGGGTGGTGGGCCCTGCTGTATTTGTGGGTTGAAATTCCCTCCTGATCTCCCTGTACCCAGATGCCTGGAAATGGCAGCTGCCATTCACCCAATTTTTCTGGCCCTTAGTTTTGCAACAAGCATTTGCACTGGGAATCGGAGGCGTCTCGCTTTTCGAGTCCAGAGAACTTTGGTTTACGCTTAGACTCCCTGCACTTTTGGATGAATAATTGTAAAGCATTTTCAGGAAGGCCGACTTGGTATTTGTCTCTTGCTTATACTGTATGATGTAGCACTTGGGGAGGAATGTACAGCACAGGATCCCATAGTTGGATATTAAAATGACAATGATTTCCACGGCTGGCAAGTACTTGCCAAAAGTAGTTGTGTAGACAGGGATAAACGTAATCCACGCAATGAAGTAGATTAGCATGCCAAACGTTATGAATTTGGCTTCATTGTAGTTCTCAGGTAGCTTCCTACCTTTAAAGGCGCATATGAAGCATATGAATGCCAAAAGAGCTATATAACCCAGCATGATCCCCAGGGCTACAGCCGAACCCTCGTTGCATTCCAGGATAATAACTCTCCGGATGGAGAAGTTCTCATCCACAAAAGGGCTTCGAACACTGATCCAGACAGCACAAATCATGACCTGAATCCCGGTGCAAAAGGACACGATGGGAATGGGCTTGTAGAGGCCCTTCAGCCATTTTTGTAACTTGGGATCAAAGCTGAAGGCCAGCAGAATTTTCAGAGACTTAATTAAAATGCATGAAATGCAGAGCGCAAAGCTGATGCCAAAGAGAGCTTGCCGGGTTTTACATTTGTACGCCATGGGCTTGCCGATGAAGAAGCCTGTGCTCACGAAAGCAAGGAAGTGACAGAGGAGGATGACATAGCAGACAGTCAAGCCACCTGATGCCTTTACAACAGGAGTGTCCACATTTCTAGTAAATATTATGATAATGCTGCAAATCAACACAATTCCAAGGGCAGAGAGTACCAGTAACAAAATAGCAAACCAGTCATTCCAGTTGAGGTACTGAACCATCTTCCTGTAGCACCTCGAACTGTTCACAGGGGCCCAGTGTGTCCTGTTGTTGCACAAAATGCAGTAATCCATATCTGTGCAGAGAGAAACAAGAGACTTACTGACAACTAGCCCCTAGCAGTGCTGTGAATCTTATTGAAGAGATTAGGGCAATTTAATGCATAATTGTGGTCCATTATAATGAACTCGTTTTGCTTTGAGAGCCAATACATATTATTAGCCAACAACTACAGCAACAACAACAACAACAACTGCATTTATAGACTGATCAATAGCATATTTTTGTGAGCAATGTAAAAATATATACATGCATATAAAAAATAATACAATCATGTTAGATCAATTACATTCAATATTTAACATGGGGCTCCCCATGGGGACCACAACACCCTCAGATGCCTCTCTTGGCACCTTCTAAAGCCCATTGCTTTCTCAATGTTGTTTTAACTGAGGGGTTTTTGGTCTTTGTGCTGTTGCGGGGGTACCTATTTTTGGAGGGGGTGTTGCCGGTTTTTTAAATTTGGTTTTGGGGGGTGCATATGCTTTTGAGGTGGTATCTGAGGATCACCAGTTGTTACCCTGTGAAATGGGTGCTCTGTAGTGCCCACAACAGTTTATTAGATTTCCAAATGTGCCCTCAGGTAAATCAGGTACCCCAGATTTAAGTTAATGTAGTCACACAGAAGCCAGGCCATTTCAGCTGGAACTGGGATTCAGATGTTCCAGCAGAGGACTGTTGCCCATGCTACTTAACTGAGTCACAATGGCTAGAAATACAGGGCACTTCACTTCAGTGCTTTTTCAGAAAATGTACTTTAGTTGGATTGTGTATGTGAAATCAGGTTGCTTTTGTCTGCCTCATCCCCACTCGCCACCCCACAATTTCTGTGGCTCTTGAAACAATCAGCAATACATTTGATTCACAGAAAAATACATTAAAATTATTATTCTTAAGCAAACATTCTGTTCTGATAAAGCCTTAATTCATTCAGATTCCACACCTGATTTATTAGTGTAGTAGTTTTCGGGGCAGCTTATACACTCGTAGCAACAGGTATGTGGGCTTGCAGAAACTTTCTTCACCTGTCCTGGGCTGCATTTGCTGGAGCATTTGGACTGAATGTTCTGCAAAACCAAAGAAGAAGAAGAAGAGTTTGGATTTGATATCCCGCTTTTCACTACCCGAAGGAGTCTCAAAGTGGCTAACATTCTCCTTTCCCTTCCTCCCCCACAACAAACACTCTGTGAGGTGAGTGGGGCTGAGAGACTTCAGAGAAGTGTGACTAGCTCAAGGTCACCCAGCAGCTGCATGTGGAGGAGCGGAGACACGAACCCGGTCCCCCAGATTACGAGTCTACCGCTCTTAACCACTACACCACACTGGCTCTCAGAGGCAAAGATAACCTGGAGTTCTTGCATTTTAAAATAACCAGCAATAACCACTCTCCCATCAACCGGAAGGCGCCCTTTGCGTGGCTGCGTGCAGCACCCTGATCTCTGAGACCACGGCAGAAGTTCTTGGTCCGCCTCCCTATGTCACAGCCCTTTGAGGTTCCCTCCAAACCTCAGTTCTAATGAACCTATCTGTGGCGGGGGGAGGTGGAGCTCTCTGTGTAGTTAAAAGGGGCAGAGCCTACCTGAGAGCACGCAGTCAGCTCCCCCGTTAAAGGGGCTGAGTCGGAGGGGAGTCACTGGCCATACACTGAAAGATTGTCAGTGCACTCTCCCATGTTGCAGTGAAATGGGGGCGGGCACTCTGCATAAACGAACATATTCCAGAGCCAGCCCACTTCCCAGAAAGACCTGATTGCCCTGATGTGCCTCAGATCCCTGGCTGTGGACTGGGAGAGATACACACCCAATGCCTAAGCCAAGGTCTTCCTACATCTGAAAGTTTAAATAAAGTTGTGACCAATTTAAACCCATAACACGTTGTCATAAGTCATTCATTTCTTCCGGGTGGCTCTTGGGGTCGGGGGGTCTCTGCCTGGGCATGCAATGTTATCCCACAACCTGACCCTATTAATTTATATATTAAAAACTTGTGTCGTTTACGGTTGCTATATTTCAAACAGTGAAAAACTGAGCTTTTTAAAGTTTTGCCCAAAGTTGTTGAGCTTTTTGGGCAAAATCACAAAGAAAAATGCTGTTTTTGAGCTATTTTTATGGGAAAACGGCAAAAACGGCACTGCCAACATACAGCCAAATATTCTGACCTAATGACACTAGGGCTGCCATACGGCTGGATTTTCCCGGGCATTTCCCCAATTTCTGCCAGGACACTGCTGCTGACTGCAGTATTCTGGATATGTCCAGGATATGTCCAGGAAAATCCAGACTTAAGTGAGTGTGTCATTAGGTCAGACTATTTGGCCGTCTACTGACTAGATTCCAGCCAGTCTTGTTTGACTTACAGTAGCTCTCCAGGGTTGCAAGAGGAAGTCTTTCACCTGCTAATTTTAGCTGAAGATGCCAGGAACTGAACCTGGGACCATCTACATATGAAGCTCTACCACTGAGTTTTCGGGTATATCGACACCAGTATTGCAATGCAGTTATTTTATATAATGTGAGTAATATTTTGGTTGAATAATACTTTGTGTGGAGTCTATGCCACTTATATAATCATCTTGTAAGAACATTAGATAAAATGCACCAGATATCATCTAAAACCTAACCCTAGAGCAGGGATAGCCAACATGGTGTCCTCTATATGTTGTTGGACAACAACTCCCATAATCTCTGACCATTGTCTTTGCTGGCTGGGGATGATGGGAGGTATAGTCAAACATCCAGAAGGCATCACTGTGGCTATCCCTAATCTAAAAGAAATTATGTGTGCTTTATGCTGGAGGTAAACACAGACAACAGGGTGTTGGTGTTGGTAATGAGTTGAAGGTAGGTTGAAAGAGGGAGTCCTCCTTCTGGTATATGAACTCATCCCACTTTTAACTCTGACAAAACAGGTTTAGAACTGTTTCACAGACCTGTAAAACCTATTTGACGCAAAATGGGAGTTGTGGGAGGGAATATTTTAAATAATGACATTATATACCCTCCTTCATTTGGTTCCCAGGATGCTTCACAAATAAGAGTCACTTTTGACCAGAGGTCAGCAAACTTTTTCAGCAGGGGGCTGGTCCACTGTCCCTCAGACCTTGTGGGGGGGCGGACTATATTTTGAAAAAAATAATGAATGAATTCCTATGCCCCACAAATAACCCAGAGATGCATTTTAAATAAAAGCACACATTCTACTCATGTAAAAACACCAGGCAGTCCCTACAAATAACCCAGAGATACATTTTAATTAAAAGGACACATTCTACTCATGTAAAAACACACTGATTCCCAGACCGTCCGTGGATTTAGAAGGTGATTGGGTCGCATCCAGCCCCCGGGCCTTAGTTTGAGGACCCCTGCTTTTGACTATCTTAAAGTGGTGTTTTTTTGTTTTGTTTTTTAGTAAACAGAGTATTATAAGGTTGAATCCAGATTTAGCTGCACTTTAGAGTAGATTCATTGGAATCTGTGGAACTTTCATTAGTCGTGCTGAGCTTAAGTCCCATTGATTTCAGTGGGTCTACTCAAATCATGACTAAGTCTTGATCCAAGTTTAAGTATGCATGACATATGCAAATTGTGGGTCTTGGGTGTACATTCAGCATGCACACTGTATTTTGCAAATCACACAGCATCCACATGCAGCTAGCACCAATTCCTGCCTATTTAGAATTACAAGCTCATCATAACCGACTTATTGGATAAAATGCTGTTGGTGTAACCATCACATTAATACCATTCTATTCAATAATCCTCTTCTGTTTTGTTTCCCCAGTTCCTGCTTTCCCTTCTTTCAACCATAAAACTTGAAAACAAGAGGATAAATTCAGAAGTGCTTAAAACCCTTTTGGTTTTATCTGTGTGCCTCTACATACCTTTAGATTCAGGAACTCCATTTCATCTTCCTCATCTGCAAAGATGAAGTCATCTTTCTCAAGGTCATACTCTGCTATGTTGGAAATCACCATCCGCCCATCAATTTCCTTCCAAACTAGTACATCATAGCCTGTGTTGATGTCTCCGTGAGAGTCGAAATAGACTTCCCTTTCATTGTCAGTGAATCTGATTTCTTTCAGTTTTTCAAGCAGCTGCAGGGATAAAAGTGAATTGTGATGCAAATCAGTGCTTAGGGAAGAGAGATGGAATATAGTAGCATTTTATAGAGGGGCAGTACAAATAAAAAAAAATTAGAAGAAAAAGAAATGCTTCCAGAGGCCAGATCACTTCACTCATTATATTTTTTTTTTAATAAGAATTTATTGACATTTTTACTTATAACAACATACAACCTTAACCACACCTACATTTATACACATACAAAACAAATACAATTACACATCTTATACAAAAATTGCCATGATTTTTCTTCTTAATTAGACATCTACAAAAAAAAAAATTTCTTTTTCCAATCTTGACAGTTGACTTCCCCTGCCTTTTCACCTTCGAGTTTATATCCATAATCTACTTTTTAACCTCTTCATTTAAAAAAAATTAAACTTAATTATATATATAGAGTAAAACATTCATCTTAATCTTCATCTTAGTCTTAATCGTCTTAATCTATAAACTTAAACCACTTAAAATGACTTCATTTATACTACATCCTTATAAATCCTCACAAATCATCCTCATCAAATCTATCTCTTCTATCCTTTGAACTGCTGCTAATAACATAAAAACTTAAAATATCTCTTTTCATATTCAAACAAATAATAAAACAAACTATTGTTGACAGTGTTCACCCTCCGATTTCAAAATACCATAACAGATTGCTTTAGATTTTACTTAATACTTCACCCCACACCCCCTCTGTCCATTCTTCTTCTCCTGATGGCATCAGCACTGAACTTCCATACAACTTCCCTCTCCCAACGTCCACAGATCCAGGCACAGTCCAAAGCTCTCCTTGCCACGAGCTCCGAGGTATCCAACTCTCCCTCTCTCAGCTTCTCCGGTTCTTTGTAGCATTCCTTTTCTTCTTGTAAATACCTTAATTCTCTGTCCCTGGCCCCCGAGCTCACACCTCACTTCACTCATTATAATCATATTTGGGCAACTTGAGTTTTATCAGTTTGCAGAAAGGATTGCCAATAAAAAACGATTCTAGAATTACTTGTTATGTGACTAATCTCGATCAGACTGATCACAGTGTGACTGATCTCATCTCTTGGCTGATGTGTTTTATTCCCAGATTCATCCTTCCTGATTCATTTTAGAATGCCCAAATTCCATTTTCCAATTTGGAATCGTGTTTATTATGGGCATGAAGAGCAGCTCTAAGAATCACTTGTGAAACTGCTTTCCCATTAATAAAGTAGAGCTGGAAAAGGATCATTTTGGGGGGAAGTTGTCAAAGTGTTGAATATTCACATTTAATAGTCTATTGCTATTGCTTTCAAGGCACAAGAGGTAAGGTGTTTTTTTTTTTATATAAAAGTACTCCGAAGTCTAATTTCATAAGCAAAAGTTTAAAATTGAAGACATTCAAAATGGGGAAAAATTGTATTCAAATGTTTCATAAATTTCCTATTTGAGTATGACATTTCATTTCTCCTCTGCTAAAAAAATGTAACCTTAGTGGTCTGGGAGTGGAGGATAAATTAGATTCAGTTCTAATTTAAAGATGAATCTACCAAATTCTCACTTTCTGAAGCAATATGTGAACTGAAACACATCTATTCTTGGGAATTTGCACTTTTCTGCAATGCAGTTGTCCAACCAAATAATGTTTACAAAAATGCATATATGAGGGGAAAGTGTGCATTTAAAAATGAAGACATTGGTGAAGATAACAAAAATGCATCATATCAGAGAAAATTGCTTGCAAAAACGTGTACATTAGTGAAAAGTCCATACCAAAAAAAAAAATTAGGAGAAATCTATGCTGATTTAAAAAAATAAAGAAATCACAAATTGCACCAGAAACATGCAGAACTGAATTAGAATGAGAAACTGAGAGAACTGAAATTGATAGATCCTTCCACCCCTTAGTATATCTTCCCCTGAAAAAAGAAGTTTAGGCAACAACAAAAATCTTTCTTCAGTCACAGAAGGTCAAAGAAAGCTAAAGGGTCACATGCAGTCAGGGTGCTTCAACTTTGTTTATCTTAAAATAAACGTTGGTTAACTATGTAAAAAATGCAGCAGAGAGTACTGCTGCCCCAGGTCCCTAGATAAAGGAGATCAGTTCCCATTTATTTGCCTAATGTTCCTCTCTAGCTATGGCTGCCTCCACATTGGGCATTTACTGTGGAATAGGCACGCTTTGTTCATTCACTTTTTATGGGGCACCTGCACAGTGTCTTGAACAAAATATTCCCCTTTCCTGATTTCCCCTGTTCAGCTTCTGTTTCTTTTCAGAGGTCAGGGAACGTCAGAGTTCTTTTTAAATCAATAGAAAAGCTGTGCGATTTCTATTCTGGTCAATTGGATCGTTCTATTTTTTCAGATTGTGCTTCAGCCATTTCCTTCTCTAAGTCCTGTCTGTCCTCTCTTGGAATCAACCTCACCAGTTTAACACTTCCCTTTCCAAATAGCATTGCCTTTATATCTCCTTTTTCCATCTAAATTGCAACTGGGGATGGCAGAGAGGGGATAGGGAGTGCTTAGCATTCCACACAGCCCACAGTCCCAAATAAAAGTACCCAGTTCCCAGGCCAGGCCCAATACATTTTTCTGCCCAAGGCAAAGCACAAGATGGTACCCCTTCGTTCCACATATAGAACCTGACTGGGATAGCAGTTAAATCTTACTTTAACAATAGCAACAGAAATGTCTCCTCCAGAGGACCTGAGGACAGCAAGCTAGTTTAGGGCTCACAGAACAGGCCCATGGCACTCATAGCTGTACATTTCCAACAGAGGAGAATGGCTGGGAATCCCACTACGCCCCTTTCCCCCAACAAAACCTTTCTGAGGTACAATTCACACAGTGGTTTAACAATTAATCCCTGTCCCTGACCAACCTTGTTTTGCACATCATTATATGCATTCTGATATTGATAATATTATATGCATATACATTCCTGGTTTCCTAAAGAAAACAACACACAAAAACATGTGTGTGTGTGTGTGTGTGTGTGTGTGTATAAAAATCCTGATGTATTCATTCTTACAAAATCATGCTTCAAAAACATAGTTCCACAGGAGGGCTGACTCATCTATGTAAACTACTTTTAGGTATTATATAAATTTTGTGAAATAAATAAGTTGTGCATATTTTATTTTATTTTATTTTGCAAATGATTTCACATTGAATTGCACAAGTGGCTTGGTCATAAGTGGGCACCCAGTACAGGAAGAGGTCTGATGCAGGGCAATGCTCACTCAGATCCATGTAAAACAAATTATTCCTCCATCCCTAACTCAGACTGAATATGCTGTGGGAGGAGATCTGCAATACGGTAAAACACCAAGGGAAATACCGGACAGATCTTCTTCACATGGAGGGATCTGGGAAGCTAGGGGTGGGTGGTGAGACTTGAAAAACCAGAATGTTTTGGGAAAGCCATAACAGTAACATTTTCATAAAATGGTTATCAATATATCTGTTGTAACGATGTGATTCTAAGGATGTCCTCTGGATTCTTCGGTAAAGAAGAACAGCATTAGCTGTGTGTCAACACTAGAGCAAAAGATTCTGATTATAGTCTCAACCTCTCAGCACTGTAGCAATATCTGATCCCAGGCCCCACATGACCCTTCAGCATGAAGACTCAAATACCCAGAGAATTGTGCATATTAATACGCTCACCAGATCAACGTATCTCAAACAGTGTCAAAATGTAGCTGAGGAGATTTGTAGAAGGAACAAAGCCAGCTGGTTGGGTTTGTTCTGGACAGATGTAGTCTTCTTTATTACAAATATTTATATGCTGCCTATTGTGAAAACAGCAGGGTAGTTTACAACACGAGTTGAAAAAACAGTGGCAATAAAATAAACCCAGCAGCATTAACAGCCTGTACAAAACAATTCAGAGGTGATATGGTAGCCACCTTCAAATATCTGAAAGGCTGTCACATGGATGATGGAGCAACCTGCTGCTCTGGAGGGTAGGACCCGAAACAATGGATTAAAATTACAAGAAAGGACATTCCAACTAAACATTAGGAAGACCTTTCTGGTGGTATGATCTGTTCAGCAGTGGAGTGGACTTCTTTGGAAGGTGTGGACTCTCCTTCACCTGGGAGTTTAAAGCAGAGGTTGGATTACCATCTCTCTTGGATGCTTTAGCTGAGATTCCTGCATGGAATGGGGTAGAACTAGAACCCTTGGGGTCCCTCACAGGTATATAAATATATGATTCTATGAAAATTAAACTTTTAAAGAAGTTATGGGAAAAGGCTGGCATCAGTAACCAGCACAGGCCTCAGTAAGGTTTCAGCAGGTGCTTGAAAACTCTTGATCTTTTACAGTTACGCATTCGTTTGTGTTGCCCTGGGATTGCAATTCTATCTCAACATCCAGTTCTCCCCAAGATTAAGCAGAAATAATTGTAAAGAAGATAACAGAATTGTTGGGAGGGAATATAAAATAAAGGATGCAATGCTTTCTGAAAAGTTTATTAATGTTTTTCTTTTTCCTATTCTTGAGCAAAAAGTTTGTTCATGAAGCATAATGACCCACCTGTATGAACTAGCTTTCATTTCCAGGGGTTAAGCTCGGATAGTTTTCAGGTGAGATTTTTTAAATCTTTGTTGAGACTTTTTGGCAGTGATTTATACAAATGTTAAAGTTTAAGTCAAATGTATCAAATCTTTAAGCTGTTGCAACTCCTGTAGAGTAACGAGGATGAAAATATCAAATTGTTCAAGTCATACCCACTTGAAGTAATGCCCAATGGTTTGTGCATGGAAATGTTGGAAAGGAAGAGATGAAAAGCGCGAAAAAATATGTGTAATAAAAAATATGTTTAAACCATACCTCCCAAGGGGCAAAAGCATATGGGTCTTTGCAGTTTCTGGCCTTGCACTGATTCCGAATGGCATTTGCAATTGCATATACAGCTAGCATGGTGCTATGGATAAATCCTGGTTCGATGTTTGCAATGAGAAATTCCTCTCTCCGAAACTGGTTACTTGGTTTAGTGCGGTTCTGTAGCACTCTCTCAACAGAGTAATTACCAATGCACTTGCTCAAATCCTGATCATTTATATGTGAACATGCTGCCATAAGTGTGTTGTATTCCCTTGAGAACGTGTTGTTTCCATTGGGGGCTGTATGTAGATTGCTCAAGAAATCGTGGAAAGATGACATGTTGCCACTTTTGAAGGTAAATCCAACCACTTTCCCCAGGCGACTGATATTTGGAATGGTGCTAATCTTGACAGCTGCTGACCAGTTATCACTTGCAATCCAGGTCTTATTTATGTTCCTCTCAATTGCTTTTCTGAACAATCTCATTACGTGGAATTGCCTGAGAAAGACAACAATGACGTTTACCCTGGTTTCCTTGACAATCTTCTCAAGAGCTTGATTAATTTTGCCATGAATGGTGCTGTCCGAGAGATAAGCTGGCAGCATTTCCTTAAATGCAATGCAGACATTGTTTGCCATTGCCTGTAACCCGAAGCTCTCCACAGCGAGGCGCCCAAAGTCATCGTCGGTGGCTATGATTCCAATCCAGTTCCACCCTGACCTGTGGATCAGTCGTGCCATCGCTTTCGTCTGATAAGAATCACTAGGCACGGTGCGCAGAAAAGTCGGAAAGCGGACTTTATCACTAAGGATTTCTGCAGTTGAAGCGTGACTCACCTGCGGAGATGACAAAACAGCTTTGTTATAGACACAGGGAAACAGCTCTGAACAAAGACCCAGGGGAGCCATGACAGTTTGGCCCTTAAAGGTTCAAGTTCTTGAAAGCATCAAATAAGCTGTTGCAAAGGGGGAAGCAGAGATGGGTATAATTCACTCTCTCAACTCCTGGTGCATTTTTTATCTAAGTGCTCTTACGCTCCAACAGATATATGTACGTTTCAGTGAAACACAGCATGGTGGCCTCCTTCCACAGACACCACTAAAAGCTGCTTGAAATAGCCTTCTCTGTGTATGGGCCATTGCAACACATTTTCTGGGCAGGGCCCCCAAAGCATTACTACCATTTCAACATTGGGAATATTATTACTGAAAAGTGAACCCTGGTGGATCAGACCTATCTAATTCAGTTTCCTGCTTTCACACTAGCCAACCTTACACAGCCACCTCATCGGTTTCAAGCAATGCACTCCTCCAACAAGGGTGTTGGAGGATTCTGGTTTGCTCTACCTTTGAAACTTACCCGACACACACACATCCCTGCAAAACAACAACCCATGCATGGATTGGACACAGATGTGTGAATTAGACTGCATAATCTATGAGCCGATACACACATGGGTCCAACAACCTAACAACAATACAATGACATTACATTATGGACATTATGACGTATGGTTGCATCCTGGAAGCATTTAAAAATACTTTTTTTAACTGGATAAACATGGTAAAGTTACTAGCTGTTCTATAGCTGTGTGTATCTGAAGAAGTGTGCATGCACACAAAAGCTCATACCAAGAACAAACTTAGTTGGTCTCTAAGGTGCTACTGGAAGGAATTTTTTTAATTTTTTTTAATTTTCTTTCAGCTGTTCTAAGCAGTTGATTATTTAAAAAGAAAGTAAGAACAACAATCTTCTAATCCCCTCATAAGTACCTGGTTTTTGTTTTTAGTAGAATTCTGCAGATTTGAAGGGTGTGGGTTTTTTTTAATCCACATGTAAATGGGGTAGCATACTGTAGATTCTTTCTGTACATAGGAAAAACTGACAGGATGGAAATAGGCTGTTTCATCCACTGCTATCTTTAAAATGCATATCCCAGAGTAAGGATGCCCAACAGAGCATGCACCACTCTCCTTATCAGCATGGTGGGCTGAATCCAAGGGAAGTTTCTTCTAACTGAACTTCAGCTGTATTTTAGGCTGGTAGCAAGACTTTGTACTTGCCTGGAGACACAAATGAACTAAAATACATATTACTTCACCTCGCCAGGCAAACAGTAGAATTTGCGTTCAGGTAGAAATGTTTTCTCAGATTAAGGATTTTCAAAACCTGCTTCTTGAAACTCTACATTTGCTTTTTTTTAAAAACTCATTTCATGCAGGTCAGAGTGAGGTTTGATATCATGGCTGGCAGCCAGTACCCTGCAGGATGCGCCCCACCACCACCACAGAGTCCTCTGCAACACAGAGAGATTCTGTGGCTGACATTCAAAGAGATATGGAAAGGGTTACCCAAGGATAGGCCATCTGAAAAAAACCTGCACTCATTCTATTGAATGAAAACATCTGGGCTAATGCAGTGTTTTGTTTGTACATACCATTCATACTGTCGCTACAGTTTCTGTTCAGTTTGAAGGTTAACTGTGCACACACTATATCTTTAAAGCACATCCAAAGCACATTTCCCTACAGGAAGAATTCTGTGCACGGTGCTTTACCCCACACAGAGTTGAAATTCCCACCAACCCTTAAAATCTAGCGCCCAAAATTCTTTGAGGGGGGGGATGTGCTTCAAATACACTTTGAAGATATATTGTGTGCTCAGCCCACCCACCCCCCCCACCAATTCAGGCAGGAAAACATGAGGCAGCTGCCATGCGGTGGCTGCTGTTAATTGCAACATGTGGTACGTGGTGGCAAGAAATCTCTATTCAGCGGCTCACCTTACAGACTGTGCGACTTTCTCAAAGCTTTTACGGAGGCGGCGAGGAGGGGCAGATATCTTGTTGTGTGGTAAAGTCTCTTGATCTGATAGCGGGCTGCATATAAACAGCTCAGCACATGACAGAACCAGTATGTGGCTGCCAGTTGTGATGTGTGCACCCCATTGGAGACTCTTAAAACAAGTTTATGTTCATAAGTCTTTAGATGGTTTTGTTAAGTCTTTCAATCCATGGTTTTGTGTTTCTTTTAGAATTGCAGTTCACTGAAATATAAACAGCTAGCAACCACATATATCGGGGTGGGGGGAGAAATCAGTTGGCAGTCTGATTACTGCAAATGGGATATTAAGTCATTCAAGCCTGACTTACTGCTAATCCCTACGTGTGTGTGTGTGTGTGCACGCGCGCATGGTGGGGGGGGGGTTGATGTTTGTTTTGTTTGCCTGCACACACATTTGCTATCCTTCTTGGCAGCTCCATAGCTGTGGCACCAGAGTGAATTAAGATAAAACAATCAAGTAAGATGAACAAAAACCTGTGGTGCCAAATGACTTGTCTTTGTCAGAAGATGCAAAAATGTTGTTGGCATTCAGCCCTGTTGTTTTCTGTCAGATTGCTTGTGGAGATCACATCGTTGAATTGTCGCTCACCTCAATAAACAATCCTTCTGACATTCAAAAGGCCAGTGCAACAGGGGAGGAGCCTAGGATCCTGACCATGTGCAAGGGAACACCAGCATCAAGATCCTGGTTTGACTCCCAGCTGGTGGGTGGCACACCAGCCTTAGTTTGAGCTGGCTCCTCCTCCAGTTCTGAACCATGACAGTACCCTGGTATTCTAAAGCAGTGGTGGGGTCTCTTCAGCCCACAAGCCTAATTAGCTGCCCCTGCCCCAGCCATTTTGGCCAAGCCATATCTACCTGTCAAATATTACATCATACATATGAAGTTTGGTGTGGGACAGGTAAAGAACTGGCCAAAAGGGGGATTGCAAAGCACTGTGCATCTGAATCAAAGATTAAGGCTGCAGCCCTTAGTGCACAATTACATCGGAGCAAGCTACACTGCCAGGGTGTCTCACACTGTGTGCTGTCTTAGGTCATTGAAATTCCTGCTCAGCCAACAACAGGTTGGGTGATTCCACTGAGCACCAAAGGTCTGTTGATCCTATCCAAGTCTCATGATCCACATCATACCAAATTCATGGAAATAAAGTTGTGGCCTCTATGCTTTCTTCTTTCTTCACTCCATGTTAAAATGTGATAACCAAGAAAAAAGCATATTGTTTATTCAGTACTCTAGAATATTGTCCCTTCCATGTTGATATACATCCACCAGCCAAGCCATCTTATAATATTCAGATTCCGATGATTTTATTAAAATGCTCCTACTGTTGAAAGCAAGAAGCTCTTTTCAAAGTGACTTACCTGTGGTATAAGCTGCAAATTCAATACTCTTGCAACCGACATAGATACTTCTGAATAGGTGGCACCTATGACAGCTTTGACTCTGGGCGTATAGTCTGAATAGTTGCACCTGAATTCCACGAAGTCCTTTGAGGCATTGAACTTGGACAGGAACCTCAGAGCTGCAGCCATTGCCCTGGTGACCTCTGCACAAGTGTCATAGATTTCATACCCCAATTTAATTCCAGGTAAGAGTGTGGAGTTGTTGATTGTTTCGATTGCATGGACCATTGCAAGGCTCTGAAGAAACACTTGAACTTCAAAGCTGTCAAGAAACACATAAAGTCAATTATAGTTATGCCACCCAAAGCTACTTCACATGATATGAAATTAATATGTGCAGTGTGCATATATTGAGAGTGTATCCACCATGGAAGGTAATGACATTTTGTAGTATTTGGATTTCATGTCACATTTCTAGAGAAAGATGGTGCCCCTCCCAATGCTGTTAGCTTACACTGCCCAAAAACTCAGCTCTCTGTGTGTGTGTCTTTCTCCTCCATACTGCTTCTGTTGTTTTTCACTCATAGCTTAATAAGGATGAGTCACACCGACAACTGTCTCCTACCCTCTTGGGCCATTGACCTAACATAAGATGTGTCTGGAATCTTTGCCACAGGTGACAAGGAGCATCTGCAGTCATTCTGACCTCATTAACTTTCTCTCACCTTCTCCGTCTGTCAACACACACACACACACACACACACACTATCAAGAAATTGGTCTGGCTCACACTTTTCTTAAAATAATAGCAGCTTTTTCTATAAAAGATAAATGAGCAGGTTCATAGACATTAAACACATAAATGTTGAGATAAATAAAAAAAAACAGGTAGCCGTATATAAATTTAAAAAACCATTTTCAATTTTGCAGTTTGCCTTTAAAGGTGAACCTACCTAATTCACACAAAACAACATGAGAACTGAAAAACAGGACATCCTGCGAAATTTGCAGTTCTCTGAATTTTTCAATGCAGCTCCCTGCCAAGTAATGTGTAATGCATGCACTACAGTAAAATAAGCATAAAAATTAATATGATTGTGAAAATAACATACAAAATGCATTATCTTGGGGAAAATATCAATATTTGTGAAAACAACAATATTTGTGAAAGTATGTTTTACAAAAATACATATATTAGGCAAAACTGCACACAAAAAGTGTGCATCAGGAGGAATGCTAAACTTCTCATGTTTAGTCTCTATAGACTAGAGGTTGTACTTGGGAGACCTCCAGTCTGTCTGTTCATGCTTACCTTAAAGTCAATGTGAGGCTATTACTACTACTACTACTACTACTAATACTACTGTACTGTTATTGAAACAACTTTAACTGCTGCTTCATGCTTCATTGTAGCTGAACCACACCAACCCAGAATTTCTCTCCAAAGTAATATAGTCCCACTGCCAATGCCAGTTTTGATTTTTCCAAGTGATACAGTGTTCCTGGGTTGCGGGGCTAACCCAGGTTTGGTTTTTGAGTTCATTTTCAAATTCATAGGTTGAACATAGATAGAGGGACGGCTTAACATTCCAATAGGAAGCCAAATCCACTGCCCCGCATCAGATCTCCAGAGAGGGGCACCTTCCTGCAAAAACACACTTTTCAGACATTGCTGTCTCCCTGGTTCTCTGTGTGTGCCCCACTCAGAGTCTGTTGCCCAATATGCTTCTGTTGTTTTCCCACCCATATCTAGCATGCCCCTTCTCTCTGGCTGAAGGAGAATGAGAATGACTTCATCTTCTCCAATAATCTCTTAACCCTCTTGGGAAATTTACCACCAATTTCCCTAATAGAAGATATGTCTAGAAACTTTGCCATCAGCTATTAAGTAGCATTTGCAGTCATTCTGGGCCAGTTACACGACACTCACCTACCCCAAATCTCACAGCACAGCATATGAAGCTGTGCTGTATGGTATCCAGGGAAGGGCTTTTCAAACTGCATGTTGTTGAGAGGGGGCAATTTTGATTTGTCTTGCTAACTGTTTGGCCCCACAGAGCCCTACATTTTAAATAGGGGAAGGGACGGGAAACAGAAGGTTAAAAGGAATCTGCCTCAAACTGAGTCAGACCATTCATCTCTCTCAATGTCAACAACAGCACCTGAGGTGTAGATGTCAGGGACTGAACCCACTGGTGGAGGAAGGGGGTACGGGGGGCACGTTCCGCCCCGGGTGCCATCCCTGAGGGGGAGGGTGACATCACCACCCTGCCCCCCTGGGATGCTCTCTGCGGTGCCCCGTGGGACACTTGCTGCAGGCGCCCCCACCCCTGTGCTCACCGCCCCGCCCCGTGGGACGCTCACCATGCCACCCCCATGGCTGGCATGCCCCGCCCCCAGATGCACAGCATGTGCGCCATTCCAGGTGCCGGAGCAGCTAGCTCCACCTCTGACCTCCACTGTGCTTTACCACTGAGATGCATCCTCAGGAGTCTTCTGTAACTGCCCTACTGTAATTCTGAAAGCTTTACCTGTTTCTTATGCAATTAACAAAGTCTCTAGCTATCTTCAAAGTCTCTAGCTATTCAAGTTGGCACCCCTGGTGGCATTTTTGTCTCTCCCCTCTCCATACAGTACATCACTGGGACTATGTTAGACCCAAGGCTGCAAGCTTTAGTTTAACTGGTTCCATTTAGAGCTTTTGATGATTTAACTGAGGAGAGGTGATTTTAATTACATAGTGGGGTATATTTTAATTAGTGGGGTTGAATATGAAGGTTATACTTCCACATCTTTCTTGTTCAGATGTTTCAATATATACAGCAGTTATGAAAAATTGCCTTTCCTTTTCACAATTGGAGTCAGAGTATTTGATTATACTAAGCTTATACTAAGCTGTTATCCCAAGCATCAGTTAGTAATTCAATAAGGTACCTATGTGGTGATTTTGGTGATACACACATATATTGACATATAATGGATTTGTTTGTTAAAACTAAAAGAGGACAACTTACATTAAATGTAAACTGTGATTATGAGTTGAATACATTTCTGGATTACTTATACAGCCATCCTAAAAGCAGTTATGCTGCAATCCTGAAAACACTCTCTTGCGGAGTAGTCACATCAGTTTCACTTGGGAAACATCAATGTAAACAGTCTATGGATAGCAGGTTAATTGCCTTTTGGCTGGCACTGTCAAAATGTTGACACATCAATGCAATGTAAAGTCTACAAAGTAATGAAAGGACTGACATGGAATGATAGAAAAAGAGATTCAACTGTACTTTCTGAAAACACTGATGTTCTGTGTCAAAAATGCTCTCTATTATTTTATGTCACTACAGTTCAAGCTTATACATTTCCACTCATAAGTAAGTCCCACTGAGTTCACTTTTCTGGGAGTAAGTCCCATTGAACTTAGTAAGGCTTTCTTGTGAGAAGACATTTATAGGTGTACATTGTCAGGCTTTAGCATTGCCAAAGTGAAAATGTTGGATACTATGGTATAACACAGAAGAAATACAATATACAGTCTGGGTTCCAGTTATGTACTATGTTTTATGCCATATTAATATGTGTTGTATGGAGGTAATAAAAATGCAGGGGTTAGTTATAAACCGTAAAAGAGGTGCAAGTCAATAGGACACTAACAGTGGTATCCTATGCATGCCTGTTCAAAAGTCCCATTACATTTAATGGGATCAACTTCCTGATAAGTACATACAACATTACACAACGTAAGAGATAGAAAGTAATTGCAGCCTCTCACAGTCATTCACGTTAGATTTTACTCATGCAAATCAGACACACACTTTTCGTTGCTGTTACCCTATTAAGAAACAGTGATATAAAGATTCTAAAGAATTAAAGCTCCCCCCCCCCCTTCTCATTTGCTCCATTCATGTCCATGTCATCCTGCTCTTTTCATTCTCCTGACACAGTTGATATTATTACTCACCCGGCACAATTGGCAATCACTGGCTTGAGGGGGTTTTCTTCTGAATGCAACATCTTGCCATGAATTGCAAACAAGCCTCCAATGACAACATCTCCCGGAGAGCTGGCACCCACAAAGTCATCAGAATTCCTGCAAGACTGCCCGATATTAAAGCATATCAGGAAGACAGGCATCAACACACCAAATATTGCCATGTTTCTGTTTCATTTGATCTTTAGTTGCCTTCAGTCAATTAGGCGAGCAGCCCTGCCAACAACACAGTTCCTATTTCACCTGTAAACATCAGCAAGGCACAGGGCTGTTCTGGGAGCCAAGACCGCCTTAACCAAATGCTGGTTACCAGCTCAGACAGGTCATGCTGTTTAACTGATACCACTGGAGGACTTATGAGGGAGGGGGAAGTCTGGGGGAAACTGGGGGGGGAGGGGGGGCTTATAAAATAAGAGTGCACAACTCAAATCACTCCAGAGGGCCACTGTTTTTTACAAACTCAGGAGAGCTGTATCACCAAATTAACTGGAGAAGGATTTTGGTGAAGCTCTATATTTTTTGTCCTCTTAATAATACACACTCACTCCTACTCTTCTATGTAGGTTTGCAGTACCCACATTCTGGGTACCTCTTGTCTTTTTTGTTTGTTTTTTTGTCTCTGTATCTCCATCTCTTGTTTCTCTGCACCCCTGTGCACACCATGATACCCACTTTTCTTTCTCTGTGCCTTATCTCTTGGGTTGCGCGCGTGCACGCGCACACACACACACACACACACACAGTGCATTTGAAACACGCAGCCCAAAAGAATACTGGGAATTATAGTTTGCCTCTGACAGAGCTACAGGTCCCAGCATGCTTAACAAACTACAGTTCCCAGGATTCTTGGGGGTGTGTGCTTTAAATGTATGCTTTGTTTGCAGCCTTGGTTCCACTCCCTTTTCTTCCTTTAATCTATTATTTTACTCTTGTCTTCATCCTTATATCCATTTCACTGAATCATGCCCAAGGCTGAGATAGATTTGAGTTTGGTTGAGGGGACTCAGGAGGAAGGAAAGGCTTGCATTTAGAAATTTGGGGTTCTGCATAACACTGAGAAGCCATGATGGCTTAAGGGTTTTTCCAAGGGTCCTGGCATTTTCATGACAACTGGAGACTATGACATGCAATGGATTTTGTGTGCCTTGGGGCTCGTCCCCCTGGTGCCACAAGGGCCGAGCTGGCACGGCGGACTCCATCCGCCCTCTGTGCCCTGTCCCCCTGGTGCTGGTGTGCAGCAGGAATCTATGCTCTGCCACTGCCTCAGACTGACAGTCTGAAAAAGATATAACACATAAGGGGAAAAGGGATTTGAGGGATGAGAGGACAACAAGCTCAGGCACCAGTTCTTAAAGTTATAAGAGCAGCAGGCAATATCCAGAGCTGGAGGACAAGGCAATTCCAGCCACCTAGTTTTTCTGCAAGTCAGCTGGCTTGGTGATGACAATGTTTGTGGTGGTTCTAACTAGAAGGCAGGGGTGGAAGATGTTTGCATGTGTGGAACTGCTGTGCCTTTCCTGGTAGGCAGTGGGGGCAGAAGCCCCCATCGCCTATCAGGAACTGAATCCTAGCCTGCATCCTGATATGGCGAATGGGGATGCAGGCTGGGACTTGGGCTGTGCCATGGGGCGGAGCCCATGGAGCAGGTAGGCTTCCTTCGGATCCACCCCTTGTCCATTTAAGCCAGTGTTTTTCAACCTTTTTTGGGCAAAGGCACACTTGTTTCATGAAAAAAATCACGAGGCACACCACCATTAGAAAATGTTAAAAAAATTAACTCTGTGCCTATATTGACTATATATAAAGTAATTCTCTTGAATAGGAATCAAATAAACACAAATCTACCTCACATAGGAGGCAGCATGTTGGGAGCACATGCCCTGCTTTCAAGCTTATTCCCATTGGGCTACTGTGAGAAAAGGATGCAGGAGGGGGGCAGACACACAGCACTGATGCTGAGAGATCTTTATCAGCCCTAAGTGCTGTGTGTCATACCTTGCATAGCTTCAAGAAGGTCTCCAGTTATAGCAGCAATTCATCAAAATCAGAGCTAGGAGGACAGCCATAAATAGATAAGTAGAAAAGAAAGCTGAGTTTGGCAGGCTCTTCAAATACATATTGCTCTGCCCCAAGCCATCATTTTAATAGACAACAAATAGGAAGGCAACAACGGGTTAATAGTGCTTGGAGGGGCATGTTTTGCCCTTTATCTGCCGCCTTTCTTCTACTCTGGGACCCCGGCAGCCCCCACGAAGCTCTCCTTGGGGTCCCTCAGCAACCCCCCCCCGCATTTGACGGTCTACTTCGGGCAGGAGCAGCGCAGCGAGCGAGATGTTGGGGGCCGGGGGGTCCGCAGCCCTGGGAGAGACAGGCCTTCTCCCTGCGCTCAGGTTGCAACAGGCCGCTGGCTCTTGGGGGATCTTGTTCCCTTATTGCACGGGCTGCGAGGCGCTTCGTCATGGCCGGCGGGAAGCCCCTCCGCCCAGCTGCTCCTGGCACTGGAAGCTCTTCTATGCAGCCCTGTCGGGCCGGGCAGCGCTGCACAGAATCCTCGGGGCGAGAAGCCCGTTCAGGAGGGCGCGCATCAAGGAGCGCTGCCTGTTCCCACCGGGCCCCCGTCCTCCCCACAGCCGCGCCGGTGTAGAGGCAGCGAGGGGATCCCCCGGGAGAACCCGCCGGCAGCCTCCTCACCCCGCGCCGGCTCCTCCTCTCAGGCGGGCGCTTGGCGAGGCTGACCTCAGGTGCCTGCGCGGGGGAGGGGACTGAGGGCTGGCTCCCCCCGCCGCCCGGGTCCAGCCAAAGGCCAATGAAGAGGCACCGAAAGTAGGACCGGGGAGCCCCTCGCGCCCCCGCCTCCTCCCCCTCGCCTGTCCTGCCGGACCCTGGCCGCAGCTGCAGCCCCCTCCTCCCTTTTGTGTGTCTTCACACTGTGTCCCTGCGCAGTCCGAAGCGGGGAGGGGGGTGAAGAAGAAAGAGTCCCCCGGCGGGCGGGCGCGCTGGCCGGCAAGGCAGAGAGAAGCCATTCGGCCCTCTGGACGGACGGACGTGCTGCTGGCCGGAGGAGGGCGATGCCCCAGAGAGGCTAAATGGCGCCCCGACGGAACCCGCTCGCCGCGGAAATTTGACATTAAAAAAAAAAATCTTTCGAATTTTTCCCACGGAACACCAGGCAACATCTCGCGGCACACTAGTGTGCCGCGGAACAGTGGTTGAAAAACACTGATTTAAGCAGCCTGCACCTCTTATTGTTGGTCTCTTATTTATATGGGTTGGGGTATGGTGAGCCCGATGCCTGGTCCTGCAAGTGTGCTGCTAAACAACCACTACATCTGTACTCTACGAACTTTTCACAACTCAAGCAGATCCTGCAGAATAAAAGGGATTTTAGGGGAATCAAGAACTGCCTATACACCATTTTCTGTCTTAACTCTTACAACAACATCACTTGGACAAAGTGATTGCTGAATGCATTCATTCTTCAACAGGTTTATCCTTTTTGCGTGAGTTTCCATTATCATGCTCCTTTGCCTTAGGGAACTACAGATAAGGAGTGCTTCCCAACAAGGGCTTAATGATAATATTTTTAAAATGGATTTTCCATGGTTGAAGTGCTAAACAGGAACATTGCTGGTAGGGACTGGAAATCCATTGTAAAATTTGGTTGCTGGACCCAACTTGTATACTCTTAAGTCACATTTCCCCCATTATATTGCTGCTTTGAGGTTCCTTTTTCTGTAAATTTTAAAAACCACACATACAGAAACTGAAATATGCAGGAAATATTTTTAAGAACAAAAAAGCCAGGTTCAGCCAATGTAGAGTTTCCTTGCATGGGCGCTGGTAATATTTTTTTTGTTCCAGCTTTTCTTGCTAGCGGAGGAGGAAGCTGGAGCAAAGGGGAAAAGGCAGAAGCAGTGTAACCAGATAAACCATTCACCCAGGATCATTCCTACCAGTGAGCAGATGGCATCTTCTGTGATTACACTGCTTAGAACCCACTGATCCCCATCTGCAGTTAACCAAAAAGCCAAGCAAAAATGAACCCCTAATAAATGGACACAATCACACACATTTACACACACACACACACACACAGTTTAATCAAATTGTCTTTTTAAATGCTTTCTCTTACTGCAAAAGAATTCCAAACACATAAGATTATTCACCACATCAAATTATTGTTGTTTCCATAAATAACAGCCAATTATGTACCAATTATAGCTACTGTTTATTCTGTCAACTTCCATTTCCAATGTGAAGGCCCAAGGATTTCCTTATCTAAATCTTATAATTCTATTTAAAGCAAGCAAGCTTGCTGCCACAAGCCAAGACAGGTTTTCCAGCTCTTACCAGTTGCTAAGTAAAAAGAACCCTGCCCAAGCACAATTGTCTGGCAAGTTCTGAAAACTGTGACATATATTACAGGCATCATGTAGAACTTAGTTCATAGACTGGAAAAGGTGCACTGAAGTCTGGGAGCTTCCAGATGCATGTTTAATATTGCTCCTCATGCATGCAAGCTTTTGGTTGGCATCTAAGTGCCACTCCCCAAGTTTCCCCATTTAATCCGGATTTACCCTATCCATGGAAAATCCATTTTTTAATATTATCACTAAGCCCTTGTTGGGAAGCACTGCTTATCTGTAGTTATAGGCAGTTCTTGCAGGACCAGGCGTCGGGCTCAACATACCCCAACCCATATAAATAAGAGACCAACAAGACTGGTTTTGGTTCAAAACAGGCCACAACTTTATTGAATACAAATGAAAGAGGGTTGGCTTGGGCATGGGGCAATCTAACTACTTCTGGCCCGCTCGCCCGCCCACTGGAAGTGATGCGTGGTCAATCCAGTCAGGGGTTCCTAAGACTTACATTAAACAGGGTGACCCCCGCAGAGACTACTGTCTGGGGGAGTGCCTTCAGCCCTGGCCCCATCTGGGCACACGGACATGGCCACTCCCCCCGGATCCCTTTAACGGGATACCCCAGCGTTTGGAGGGGCAGGCAGAGACTACAACCTCCCCTCCATCCAAAACAAAGGATTGCCCCAATGCCCGACCAGTTGTGACGATTGCTATGAGGTAGGCAAAACCACCAGGTTGGTGCCAATTAGCCCAGTGGGCAAATTCCTACCCAGCCCCAATAAAGAACAGCGACCACCCTAGGCACAGCAAAGTCATTGACTATCAGCTTAAACCGAGGATGGGTGAGAAGGGAAAACCGGCGAGGGAACAAGCAGTCAGCGCCCCAGGTGCAGGCTACTTAAATGGACAAGGAGTGGATCTGAGGGAAGCCTACCTGCTCCATGGGCTCCACCCCATGGCACAGCCCAAGTCCCAGCCTGCATCCCCATTTGCCATATCAGGATGCAGGCTAGGATCCGGTTCCTGATAGGTGATGGGGGCTTCTGCCCCCATCACTTATCAGGAAGGGCGTGGCAGTTCCACCCATGCAAACATATTCCACCCCTGCCTTCTAGCTAGAGCCACCACAAGCACTGTCATCACCACGCCAGCTGTCTTGCAGAAGAACTAGGTGGCTGGAATTGCCTTGTCCTCCAGCTCTGGATATTTCCCGCTACTCCAAGTCATGTGACTTGTCCATAACAACCCTGCTGCCCTCAGATTTGATGGAAGACATTATCTTATTCCCTGTATTGTAGTAAGATTCAACTCTCAGTTCACTTGGCTTCTCTACACGAAATGTGGGAAGGCAGAGATGCCACCTTGTCCTTCACCTCAGGTTGAAAGAAGTCCGAGGCCAGGCAAAGGCCTGTTTCTTTGTGACTCCTGCTTTCCAGCTTCTCAGACCCTGGATGAACATCAGCTGAGAGGCTGTGTGCAGGAGAAATGAATTGGGAGAGAAATGACTTTTTGCTTGTCATGAGGTGTGCTGGATTGGCCCAGCCCTTGAGTGGGGTGCAGGCAGGGGATGATATTCACCCTCCTTTGCGTGATAACTCAGAACACAAGGAATGTGAACAGCCTTGAAGAAAAGGGAGGCTGTGACACACATGCATGAGGAGTCTTGCTTTGTGGGGACTTAATGCAGAAATACATTAAACTCTGTATACATCAGGATCCATTGGATATGAAGAAACCTCTGCTTTATTTTAACTTCCAAACAGATTGCCATGGGGTTTTGCTATTAGAATGATGATTTATCAGATTTTCATCCTACTGTTACTTCAAAGAGGTTCCAGCAGTGCATCTGCATAGTAACCCTTTAAAATAATTTAAGCTGGAGGTTAGCTTTCTCCGGAAGTGACAGCGTGTTTCATGGCTTATTTCGAGTGACAAAGTATTTCAAATTATCAGATTTATTTTATGAGCCAAAGTTTCTGCAGTTGAAGTCCTATATTAGATTCCCTCCTCCACTTCTTCCTCTCTTTTTTAAAAAAAACTTCTTTTTAATGGCATCTGAATATAGATCAGCAGAAAATACTGTTGCAACACTGAAATAATGAGAGCTCCTGCCAGTGCAGTGGCTCATCAGTGTCACAAAACCTCCTATGTTACTCACTTGCCTTTTCCTCTGTATCAACAATATCTGTTTTGTGTGTTTCATCACATGAAGCAGCTGCAGTGAGATACCAGCAATCTACATTTAGTGCCCTGATTTGCTGCGATGATAACTCTTGAAAGTGCTGGCTCAGGCAGCCAAAGCACATGATAAGGGCATGTGAGTTGACACCCCATATGTGCACATTTCCCCTTTGTTTATTATGTTTTGAATTCTTGGACTGTGGCGGCTTGTGCAATGCTGTTCGCAGTCTGGCTTTGCGAGCTAAATCTTTACCATCCTGCTATGTTTACAAGCAGTGCTGAGGATAACAAGCAAAGGATCTGGTAGGGTTATGATCGCTGGATGCCATGCTTTAGGAATATAGGAGAAGTCGGAGGTGGGGATGGCACATTCCTGTCCAGGTTCCCTGATTGAGATGGTCATTCCTCATCTGGAAAAGTCCTGGTTTCACCTCTAGGTTCTTGTCCTGCACCCTTGGATTCATGAGTAAATAATGTTATGTGTGAAAAGAACAGGAATGAGCTGGCAAAATGTATGTCATTCAGGTACACTCACCAGTGAACCATGATTGAATACAGCTGGAGTGAGAAAAGTTTTTCACCTTGGGGGTTTAGATTGCTTTGTAATCTTTCTTTCTTTCTTTCTTTCTTTCTTTCTTTCTTTCTTATTTTTTTCTTCTCAAACAGCTTTTTAAAGTGTATTATCATAGTCCCACCATTAATACCTTCCTTCAGGGTGTGCATTCAAACCCTTAACTTACAATTAACAATTTAACCAATTTAATTCTAGAGAAAACACAATCCAGGTAAGCCGCAGCAGTGCCAGTATCAGGTGCACTGGCACTGGCATGACCATTACTACTCTGTTCCAGGGTACTTACTTACTTAATTTGTGTATTGCCCTTCATCTACAGAACTCAGGGCAGTTTTCAAAATAATTTGGCCACGTGAACCTGCCTTACACTGAGTCCATCCATTCCATAACAACAACAACAACAACAACAACAACAACAACAACAATTTTATTATTTTTACCCCGCCCATCTGGCTGTGTTCCCCCAGCCACACTTGGCAGCTCCCAACAGAATAATAATAATAATAATAATAATAATAATAATAATAATAATAATAATGCGATAAAACATCAAACATTAAAAACTTTCCTAAACAGGGCTGCCTTCAGATGCCTTCTAAAAGTCAGATAGTTTTATTTCCTTAACATCTGATGGGAGGGCGTTCCACAAGGCAGGCGCCACTACTGAGAAGGCCCTCTGCCTGGTTCCCTGTAACTTTGCTTCTCGTAGTAAGGGAATTGCCAGAAGGCCCTGGGAGCTGGATCTCAGTGTCCGGCCTGAACAAAGGGGTGTGGGTGCGATGCTCCTTCAGGTATACTAGTGTCTGTTCCAATTGGCAAGCGCTCTCCTAGGTCTTAATAGATATCTTTGCCAGTCCTGCTTCCCACAACCATTTTCTAGCGGGGACTGAATTTGGAACCTTACCTTATGCATGGGCAGCATGTACACTGCCATGAGGAATATCAGACCCAGGGGCTGAATGCAGCCATCCAGGTGTCACTATTTGGCCCTTAGGGTTATTTCCAGGGTTATTTCCCATCTCCCTGGGAAATCAGAAGCCATCCAGTCAAGGATGAGGTGCCTTAAGATCTACGTTCTTTTGCCCCATGTGGATCTTCTACATTGGAAGGGAAAAGTACAAATATTTGATGTGCCAAAGATACAGAAGCAGGTTTTCTGTTTTGTCTGAAGATGGTGGATGTAGCAGACCTCACAGACCGATTTCCAATTCAAGGAACGTCGTTTCACTGGGTTCATTCTGCAACTTGAAGCTTTGCCACCTGCTCTTCTGATCACATTATGGCTTCCGTCTTTTCACACTCATGGTTGTTTACATCGATTCTTACTGCTGTTTCTGGGAATCCAATTTTCTTTTGGTTCCCAGCCATAGGAGAAAACAGCAATGCAGCAGACCTGTAACGGAGAGTCCAAACATGTTCTAACTTAAGATGTGACGATAAGTGGCAGAGAGCAGGAAATGTGAGTCAGTTGTGCATCTTACCCTTTTTGTCACCTTCAGAACAGCTCCAAACTTCTTGAGTTGAATGAAATAATGTAATACTCGTCATGGAAAACCATATTGTGTTTTGCATTACATGATATTTTTGTATGTGGGGGTTTTTTTAGATATATAAACCATAGATGTTGGATTACTATCTATTCAGGCCATCAGTGCATCAGTCAGTGAAGGAAAGAAAACACAAAGCAGAGAGCAAACTTTGTCAGAGCACACTCTTGATGTTAAGGTCAGGCTTTGAAAAGGGTAAGGAGGTGAAAGACAGCCCTCTGAAATTTTAGCAATAAGCAGGGAGGGATGCAAAAGACTGTGCTTCTCCTCTCTTCTGCTTGGTGCTGCCTCCCTGCTCCTCCTCTCCTTGCCTGCTGCCACTCCCATATTTTCTTTTCCTATTTCTCCACACCCATGAAAATGGTACCCTCTCTCCTTCTCCCTGCCTCACTCTGAGAAAAAGGCCTAGGCTAGGGGATCATTCCTCAAAGCGAGGCATTCTGAGGGAGCTGCTCAGGACACCGCAGGACACAGCAGTAGCTAGAACTTCTGGTTAAACCTCACTTTAAAATTACCTTAATTTTAGAATCTAAGTTTAAACAGAACTTCTAGCCACCATGACACAGGTGTGGGCACTTTCCTGGCCACCATGACCAAAATGCCCCATTCCAAGCCCCCCGCTCCCTGTAGTCCATTCTCAGACCAAGGCAAGGTAGACAGCCCCACAGGAGCCCCCATATTGTTGTACTGGTGTGTTTTCTTTTTAAATCATTGACTATTGGATCAGAGTCAGTTTATACTGGAAGGAACTTTGCTGATCTGCCAAAGGCAGGTCACCAAACTCCTTTCTGTGTTAGCTATATATCAGGCATAGGCAAACTCGGCCCTCCAGATGTTTTAGGACTGCAGTTCCCATCACCCCTGACCACTAGTCCTGTTAGCTTGGGATGATGGGAGTTGTAGTCCCAAAACATCTGGAGGGCCAAGTTTGCATATGCCTGCTATATATCATATACGTGGCATTTCATAAGACCATGTCTTTGCTGTACTTTTAAATTCCCTTTTCTGGATTAGGACATGATTTACCTAATGCAATAACACTGAGAGACATTTCTCCAGACCCTACAAACAATTAGGCAATCAAGTGTTTCCCACAGCTCATTCTTTAGTGTGCTATGGGTAGGGTTTTCTTTTTTAAAAAATGACTGGAGCTTATGTATATCTTTCTTAAATTCTAGTTGATAGGAGAAACAATGGCTCAGATTTCATCAGTTCATTGGGTTCTTGTATGTCACATGGAGTACTTCTATGAGGAGAAATGCAACTTATAAACTATACTCCTTTTACATGTCATAAATCCATCCTTGGAAATATGGGCTCGACGGATTCTGAGCCAGTTTTGTGACACTAAGAACGAGCAATCCTGCTAGCTATGGTTGCTTTCAGATGACCTACTTCTTGAGCATTAATCCCAATTTATATGCATAAAGTTTGTGGAGAGGCGAGACAATAAGAGCTGGGTTAGGCTAATGGCCCATTTGGTCAAGCATCCTGGTCTTACAGTGGCCAACCAGATGCCTCTGGGAAGCCTGCAAGATGGACATGAGCTCAAGAACACTTGCCCACCTGTGATTCTCAGCAACAGGTATTCAGAGGTGTGATGCAAGAGCACCAAATCACCTTTAATTTTGCTATTATTATTATTATTATTATTATTATTATTATTATTATTAGGCCTGGTGTGCTCTGGTCCAAAACATCAAACATTAAAAACTTCCCTAAACATGGCTGCCAAAATGGAGGTGCGGGGACAGAACCAGTCATATAACCCTCTTGACTATTACACATGTACCATATTGCTTGTCTTTTCAGCCTCTTCTGAAGACTTTCCTCTTTCAACAAGCCTTCTGAGATTTTTACTTAGTTGGCATCACTACTGTTGTCACTAGAATTGTTGGTAAGGTGTTTTAATTTTTTTATCAATCCAATGAGAGGGTGAGCAGGATATACATAAATAAGCACATGCAGGCAGTTTAGCACAATCAGCTGGCAATTGTAGACACCATTTTCTATTAGTATCTAATCCATCTTGGGAAATTGCTAGATTCTTTGCCACAGCAGTTTCCTACTGGAAATGAATTCTATAGTTCAGCTTTCCTCAAGCTAAGTGCAGCTACTGGAAACACTGTGACTCAGTTTCCCCATTTCAGGAAGAATTTGCTGATTCAGAGGCTCTATGTGAGGCTCTTTTCTCTTCCCACCCCCCTTCCTTCCCACCCCATGTATCGCAAAGTATTTTTTACTCATCTATCATTTCTTCTCCCATTCTTCTTTCAAGCTCTTCTTTCATTTGCAGGTATGAGATTGGATCGCACTTAAAAAAAACCAAGTGCCTGTTGAGAATTGTCATACCGGGAGGCCTTTAATTAGGGTGACCCAAGTGTAAAAGAACTGAACTTTAAAATGTGTGCAGAAGTGTGAATTTAAACGAGTGGGATTTTCTGGATCTTGCTCATCAAGCAGCAGAGCCTGGCCCACTGTGGTCAATAGGGCACTGCCCCACCAACCTCAATCTGCTGTCAGCCAGGCCCTTCCTGCCTACTTTTTTGAAATCAGTAAATGAGTGGCTCTGCCTGCCATTGGATCCGCTTCACCTGCTTTTGCCCTTCCTGTCTTCTGCCCTACCAACCCCAACATGCAACAGCCACCACTATTAACAAGTCACACCCAGTAAGATTCCCCACCATCCCAAGACGTCTCCTTGTGGGGAAAAAAATAATCCCTGTTGTTTTTTCCCATCTCTCTGCTCTGTAGACCCATGAAACCGTGAAACAAAATTCCCTTTAGAGGTCCTCCTGAGAACATTTTCAAACAGGAGCCAAGGAAACAGAAACACTGAAGGATCTTCATACTGTATTCAGGATTCTGATTTCACTGAGGAAATGGACAACTGCTAGGAAAACCAGTTGTCCATTGCAAATGCACCACCTCACATAGTCTGTTGAACAGAAAAACACAGCAAAAGGTTCTGTAGTGTTTGCAAAACACTTCCTAGACAGGGCAGGTGGTGTTTTAGAAAGTTTTGCAGAGTTCAGATGAAATGAACAGACAAGCTGAAGCTGGTTTTTGCTAAAACACTAGCATAACAAATTTAAGTGTGTAGAGGAAAGGGGAAAGTGGGGGGGGCAGGAATGTATGCAAATATCTCTCCCCCATGTGTGCACCAGCTTCCTTGTCACATTTAACTTCAATTTACATTGTTAACACACACACACACACACACACACACACACACACTGATAGACTTTGGTTTAATTGTTGCAAACTGACTTCCGGCGGCTGGCGCCATTATGGATGGTCGTGGGCTGCTTCGGCTGCGAAGCACCCAGTTCATCCCGGGGGTTAGGAGCCCTGCAGCCGCATAGCGGGGCTTCGGTTGGGGCGCGGGAAGAGCGTCCCGTGCCCTGGGCTCCCCGGCTGTGCCCGTTGTGCTCCGAACCCTTCCCCCGCGCCCCCTGTAAAGGGGGAGTGGGGGTGAAGGGACTACGGAGCCGGGCTTTAGGGGACATGCCCCAACCGGGATGTTTACATGCGGCGGCAAAGTCCGTGATGAGCGTCTCTGTTCTACCTGTCATTAAGGAGTTGCTAAGAAACCAGAAGCTGTGAGTAATTGACTGTCTCTTTGTACTCCGGGAAAGCTCTGGGATTAAGAAGAAAGGCAGCCCGCCTCTCTCCCTTCGGGTGGTGAAAGAAATTAACCCTTTAAGTGACTGCTGCTACAATAATCAATTGAAAGTATTTTGAATTTGAAAGCTGAGTCTGTTGAGATCTCCTTTTGGGGGTTAACTGAGGAAAAAATATCTCCATTTGAAGTTTTGGTCTTTATACTCCGACATCGGAAGAAATGGCGGCGATTTGGACTTGCGTAGGAAAAAATTGAGACAAAGGAAGGAAAAGACAGGAAACGTAACTTGATACCCACCTCCCCCCCGAAGATGTTGGACTTTGCGCTTATGTTGGCACTGAAGGACTGGGAGGATGAGGAAAAGCTTACTGTCTTTCAATTGGAACTGCTTGATCGAAAATTAAGAGCCTTGAGTGGGATTATAAATGGAAAGAATTTATTTTCCACAGAGGAGGCTTTCCGAAAGTTTTATTCAATGGAAACAGACTTTTGCAAAGAGCTGGAAGATGTGTTGGAAGGATGGTCTGAGATGGCTGAGCAAATCCGAGTGGAACAGGGGCCGATTTCAGGGGGTGGCAGTAACCCTGGAACGGAAAGATTTTTAATATCCAGACTCCGAGGTGGCAGTTCGGGGTCGAGGGACATAGAATTAAGATTTCTACAAGAAGAAGAAGTATGGTACAAAGGCACGGAGAAACTCAGAATGGAGAGGATGAACATCTTGGAGCTCGATGCAGGGTTTGTTGTGGGTGTAACCTGGATCTGTGGACATTCAGAAGAATCTAATAGGAGATCCGGTTCTGGTGAAAGACAGGAGAAGATAATGGACAGAAGGGGAGTGGGTTGAACCAATTAATGTATAATATAGATGGTCTGCCATGGCATCCGAAATCGGAGTGTGAAGTCTGTTAATTACAAGTCTATTTTAAATAAGTAAGGAGATATTGAATTTAAGTTAAAAGCAGCATGATAAATGATAGAAGAAATAAGTTTAGCTGTAAGAATATTTGGTTAAGTTTTAGGTTATAATGCAAAGATTAAGACAAAGGTGTTTTTTTTTTTCTTTTAAGTAAAGTTAATCTTTATAGAGAAAAGTTGTTAAGGAAATAGTGTACTGTTTTAAAACCGAAGGTGTATAGGCGGGGGAAGTCAAACGTCAAGATTTGGAACTAGAAATTTTTTTTTTTTTAGTAAGGTATACAGATAAGAAGAAGAATCCTGACATTATGTGTATTTGTATTTGTTTTGATATTTGTAGGTGTGGGGGTTGGGTTTGTGTTATTTTGTGAAAATGTCAATAAATTCTGTTTAATTGTTGCAAACTTGTATCAACGCACCATAATACTCTCCAGTGTGTTTTATGAAAAAATAGCGCCATCTAGGGTAACTAATGCCTTATCTTTTTATATGATACTGTATTTGGGAATCCAAATATCAGCAAGATCCATTTAGAAAATGCACCTTGTAATACCAACCATTGCTAATCCAGGGAAAAATAAGGCACCAGCTATACCAATTTTCCTTGACTTTAACATAATAATCAGAAACCTGTATCTAATGTTTGATGCATTGCGTTTTAATCTAAAATACTTAAAAACAAACAACCAAAAGCATTTGGGTTGCTTTCTTTTGATTCTGATTCCGAACTTTCCCCCAATGTCATGAAGCTTGTGATAGTTCTCTAACTGGCATTTAAGAAAGCTGAGCTAAATATTCACTGAAAAGCTGAACTGGTTCTTATATGTCTAGCAAGAGTTTTGGACCTGTCTTTTATAGGGGTTATATAAATATGCATATAGCTATATATAAACGTACTGTCAAAATAAGTAAACACCACAAAGGCATATGTAATCAGCTTCTATATATACTCTTGTTCCTAAAAACCAAAACTAAATTTGTTGTGTTTTTTATGACTCGCAGCACAACGGGAATCTGCTCATAAGTGCAGATTCTGGATCAGGCCTTTATTAACAGATCTCATTTCCTTCAGGAACCATAAAAATTGTTCCCTTTGATGGGCCCAAGATATAGGAAGACCAATTTATAGAGCACAATGGGATAAGTTATGGAAAGTTAATATGAGGTTTACAGCCTGTACTGGAATTAAGGAGAACATGATGAAATTAGTGTATAGATGACACTTAACCCCAGAGAAAATAGTGAAAATTACTAAGACACAAACGAAGGATTGTTGGAAGTGCCATGAAAAGATAGGCAGTTATTTTCACTGCTGGTGGAAATGTTCAAAGATTTTTGGTTTTTGGAGTGAAATATATGAAAGATTTAAAAAAATGCTTAAGTGTATGTTTGGGGGAAAAACCAGAGGTCTTCTTATTAAGTATAACTCCTGAAAATATTCCAGAGGATAGAAAAAAATATTCTTTTGTTTGCCTGCGCAGCAGCCAGGTTACTTATAGCCCAAAATTGGAAAGGGGAGAAAATACCAACAATTCAAGAATGGTTGATTAAATTGGTGGAATTCGTGAATTTGGCTAAGATGACGGCAGCAATTAGAAATATATCAAAACAAAGATCTAAGGCTGAGTGGAAATATGTGGAAGACTATCTGATAAAAGAAGGTATAAGAACGGATTTGGTGATTTGCTTAGACTGAGATATATGTGGGGAGATTTATATTAAAATGTGAGCTACTTATTTAGTTATTTGCTTTTCAATTATTGTATGAGGTATAGCAAGTTTTGTTTTATTACTAAGGGAAGTGATATGCAGACAATTGGAAGTCAATTTTTAATTGTTATTTTTAATTCTTTGTTTTTTTCTGTATCCTTTGTCTTTTCATATACTATCTTTTGTGGATTATTATGTATAGGTTATATGCTTTTTCGTTTTTCATTTATTTTTTCTACTGGTTGATTGGATATGATTGTATTTTATAAGTTTGAATTTAAATAAAGCTATTTTTTAAAAAAATGTTCCCTTTGAGAGAGAAGTAAACAGAAACAGCATTAAACATTGCCATCTACTGGTAATATTTTCCTTCAAAATCAATAGCACAATGCACCCGATGCAGGTGTGCTCAGACATAAATCCCATTAATCTCAATGAGAATCTCTGCTTGCAGCCTAAATAACCCACTGTCATTAATAGAATGGGAGGAAGGGGCAGAGTTGGAGAGAGTTCCTATAGGCAAAGGAGACTGCCTACCCTTGTGGACATTAAGAAGGAGCAGAGAAATGCCTAAAGTTGAAACACATCATCACCACCCAATGGATCATGTTACAGGTTTGTTGAGCCCAGTTCCTTCTTCTCATTTACCACTCATTGGGATATTGAACCAGTACTCACATCAGGATGGGTTTAAAAGAAGACTAGGCAAATTCAGGGGGAATAAGGCACTCATTGGCTACTAGTCATAATGGCTATGTTCTCCTTTCACTGCCAGAGGCAGTATGCCTTTGAATGTCAGTTGCTTGGAGTCAAAAGTGAAGAGAGTTCTCTAGCACTCAGGTGGTTGGCCACCGTGAGGACAGGATGATGGGCTAGATGGGCCACTAGCCTGATCCAGTAGGGTTCTTCTTGTGTTCTGGTGTTGGGAAAGACTTTGGGGACATCCAGGTCCACACTCACCAGGTTGAGCAGAAAGGCCACCAAATGCAGCAAGGCTGGATTGCCACATTTTGCAGTTAGTGGAGTAATACATCTAAAAAGCCCCACCCACCCCCAATAATGCCATTGCTCAGAATCAAAAATACTGGTGGGGGGGGGGGGACTGGGTTCAGAGTTAACAAGAAGAATAAGGAAAGGAATAAAAAAAAGACTTCTTGCCTTTCTCTTTGACTCCCCACTTCCTTGCGGGAGGCCACTGGCATCATCTTTATCAAAGCCCCTAATATGATCAGATCAAGTGCTTATTAACATATGTCAGAAAGAAGTGCATAGAAGGAAAGCAGAAAAAGCATATGGTGAGTGCTTTTGTTCACACAAGAGAGAGCTATATTTGGCTGCCCTGTGGGGGCAGATCCTGGCAACTTGTTATATTTGGCATTTTGTGAGTGATATTACTGTATTAATGTAAATTTTATGTTACCTAGAAGGTGTGATGAGAGAGTTCTGATCTCTCCCTGCACCCTGTCATCTCCTGGAAGACCAATTAGCAGGGCGTCTAAGTTCCTTAAGTGGTCACAGTGGTGTATTAGAATGTCTTGGATCATTCTTTGTCTAGCTCCTTCCCTTTGACCTTGCCACCTTGGGTGACCCTGCTGGGAGTATGAGATTCCCGACGGCTTCGCTCACAAGGGTCATAGGAACGTGCAAACCCACTCACTCCCGCCCAGGAACCAATGTCCCCACTGTGGAAGGATGTGTGGGTCCAGAATTGGCCTCCACGGTCACTTACGGACACATTGTTAAAACCGTGTTTATGGAAGACAATCTTACTTGGCTATGAGTGATTGCCAAAGATTAGAATGTATTAGAGTGTTGGCTCAGAACCTAGGACACCACAGTTCGAATCCCCACTCATCCATGAATCTCACTGGATGACCTTGGGTCAGTGACAGTCTGTCACCTTAACCTACCTCACAAGATTGTTGTGAGGATACAGTAAGGAGGAGGAGAACCATGTGCACAATTTTGAACTTCTAGGGGGGAGGGAATGATGGGATAGAAATGTAAGCAATAAAACACATGAACAAATATCACAATGCTTTAGCCCAATGGAACGTCACTTGTCACCACCTACTGAATATAGAACAGTTGGACTTTACAGAAGCTTGGCAAAAAAGTTCCAAGGCAAAGATGTGGATTGAAATACCAAAAGGTGTTGTTGTTGTTGTTGCTGCTGCTGCTGCTGTTTTGAATTTCCTTGGGCCAATCAGACTGTACCAGCTGCAGTTGAATGAAACTATTTTTTAAATTAATAAAATATATAGAACATGATATTATAATCAATTTAAATGAACAATTTAAAAAGGTGGTTCTAACTTCTCAACTTATTCTAACTACCTGCATAAGTTACAGGTTACTGGAATTGTCCATCTCTCTTCCTACCCTTCTGGCAGGTGGACAGCAATGGAGCTTTATTAACAGGACTTGGCTAAGCATTTATAGTTCTTTGCCTGCAGGTCTTTCTTCTTGTGGTGGGTTTGTCTTCCCCACTGATTTGGGAGAGATTTTGTAAATGAACTGTGTGCCATACTAAGTACCTATCTAAGAGATCACAATATACAGTGTGAGGGTGGGAAGCCTAAAGTCTGCGTGGACACCTGAGCCCACCTGTTCTCTGCAGGTGATCTAGCAAGGTGCAGCTGCACTTTCTGTGCAGCACCTCATGGTGGGGGGATATTAATCCTTTGTTAATTGTGCAGCTTCTCAGACTGAGGGTAAAGAGGTGCATATTTGAATTTTATAATGTCCAAAGAGATAAAAAATCTAGTACTGGTTGGATTTCCAAAAGTAGGTAAATAGTTGTGGGTGGTGGGTTTTGATTGTTGCTTATAATATCGGGGAACATTATATTTTTTAAAAAATGTCCCCCAGCAGTGGACATTCCAGAGTGGACGGTACAGTCTCCCCACCCAATGTGAATTGGCAGTGAACATCACTGCAGGGCACCTGTCTACATAGTGCCTGGGGATCACCTGTCTGCTCCCGGTATTTATCAAAGTTCCAGTATCAACCGACCCACTCTAATTCATCAGAGGTCAGCATCCTTACTTTAGTTAGAACTGCCGGGAGCCTTGGCCCTTAGATAGCTCAGTCGGTAGAGCAAGAGCCTCTTAATCATGGGGCCGTGGGTCTCACGTTGGCCAAAAGATTCCTGCACTGCATGGTATTGAACTATATAACCCCCAGGGTCCCCTGCAACTCTGAAATCGCGCCCTCTGGCTTGGAAGCCTAATCTTAGTGCCCAGATCTGTAGGAGGCGACTACGGTGACTCCACTTTGCACGCGCTCAAAAGAACCGTTATCAGAACGTCCCTTCCTCTGGGGACGAGCCTTGGAGAGCAAACGAGAGCTGTAGCTGAGCAAAGAAGAGTTGCTGCAGGCACCTGCCCATGGCTTAAAAGGGAAAGGGAAAGAGGTCGCGAATTTGACGTGGGGCAGAGTGCGTTACAATGGGTGGGCAGGGCTTTCCTTTCTCCCCGGCCTGGCGGTGCTGAAGGGGGCGAGCGGTTTGTTCTCGACGGCCCTCCTCCTCCTCCCCCTGTCCCCATAAAGGAGCTTGGCTGGAGAGAGCCTTCGACGTCTCATGTCCCTTCGGCTCCGCCTGTGCCAACCTGACCAGCACCTGCTCCGTTCCAGATCGCGCACCTGTCCTTCCCCACCCCCCACCCCTGCCTTGGGGCCGCAGTGGGGTTGGGTGGCCGCCTCCCCGGGTGCTCTCCAGCCTCTCTGCGCCCCCGACCTTCCATGGACGGGGCGGGCGCCGCGCCCTGAGGATGGAGAAACTGGCCAAGTTCCCGTCCCGGGGCGCCTTTGCGCCGGGCCAGCCGCAGCCTCCGCATCAAGCGGACGACGACGAAGAAGAAGAAGACGAAGAGGAGGACGAGGACTGCTACGCCGAGCTGCTGGCGCAAGGCTTGCTGGACGAGGCGCCCCAGGCCGCCTCGCTGCCCGGAGGACAGCGCCGCGGGGCCCACGAGCCGGGGCTCCGCGCGGGGATCAAGGCAGGTGAGGGGGCAGCTGCACGCCGGCCAGCGGGAAGGAGCAGCCCAGAGAGAGGGGGGTCACAATCACTCAGGGCCGGTGGGGGCAGCCTCGGATCGAGGAGCCCTTCCTCGTTTGTTCTTGCTGGGTTGGGACCGATGCCGTTGCGCACTCTGCACCTGCCCCGGGGATTTGTCACCACCCCCTGCTCCCATTTGCACTGCTTTTGGCACTGGGAGCAGAGACCAGGATGGAGGATGCTCCGGTTTAAGCTCCTTGTCTTACCCTCCCACCCACAGATGCAAAGGGAACGTCTTTCCAAATAATTGCAGCGGAAAGAGATGCCAAGGAGCCAGTGCCGAGTTTATCTTGTTCCCATTGCATTCCAAGTACGCGGCGAAAAGGGCGCACAGGTCATCCCCACCCCCCACCCCACGTCACCCCCTCAGCTTGGTGAGAAAAGTACAAAGGCTTTCATTCCCACCGAATTCCCTCCCTTTCGCTGCCGTTCTCTCTCTGAAACCCAGATCCTAAACATATTACAGAAAGCGAAAGGCTGCAAGAGGTCCCCTTGAACTCAGTGGGACTTCCTTCTAAATAAATACATAGGCTTGGAATGCGAGTCTCCCTGATTTTAGCTGGGCTTCTTAGAATTACAGTCACAGAGCTTGGCTTCAGTTTACTACACAGATGTGCAAGGTGGTGTCTGTTAGTGGTGTAGCCTAGTGTTTGCTGATGCTAAAGTCTGCAAGTCTGAGGTGGACATTCCCTCAGCTGGGTATCTGCAGATTCCAAATTGCCAAAGGAACATTTACTGGAGTAATTTCTATTGGTGCATGGGGTTATGTTACCGAGGTACCCAAAATTCAACAGTCTGCATGTGAGATATGAATATAATAGCTAAAACAGCAGCATTGATTGGGCCAAATATTCACCTCTTCCTGTAAGCCTACCAGACATTCTTCTTTTCACATCTTTTAAAACTCTGTATAGCTCTATGATAAGAAGACAAATCTAGATGTCATCAGCTGCAGCCATGGGGATGTTGCTCTTGTTGCATTGGGACTATGAGATGCATTTGTGTGTATGCGTGATGTGTCTCTTTGCCTTTGCAACACACCTGATCTGGATTGGGCTTCTCCCCATGTGGCTCTGATTTGCATCAAGAGAGGAAAGCTCCCATCCAAGAAATCCAAGTTCTAAATTGTGTGGAGTTCCCAGGCCTAGCAAAATAAAATGAACCAACAGCCCACAGTTCATTTTGATTCATTGTGTTTTCTTCTTAAACTCCCTTGTGCTCAGAAATTCATTTTAGCCGTGAACCCCTTTCCTTGGAAGAGGAAGATGGAAAGAGCCATGAAAGTAAGATAAAATCTCTGAACAAACACTCGCCTCCGAAGAAAACAATCACTCAGATGATGAAGGATAAGAAGAAGCAGACGCAGCTCACCTTGCAATGGTAAGGCCATTGGCCACTCCAGAGTGCTGGTTAACTCTGCACACTTACTGAGGAGTGGGTCCCATTAAACTCAATGGCACTTGCTTTGGAGTAGACATGTAATGCCCCTTTCCTGCTACTCCAGGGGTATACAACATGGTGCCCTCCAGATATTATGGACTATAATTCCAAGAATATTTCCCCATCAGCCACGCTGGACGGGGGGTTATGGGAGCTGCAGTCCAAGCACCTAGAGTGTTCCATGCTGTGTACACAGTGTTACTTTCCCCCATTTAATGTGTCCATTTTTAATTGGTTTAGGCTAGCGTGATTTCCATGTCATTGTAAGCCTAAATATGGATTACCAGGACCATATACACATGCTGGCACCTGGAAAGGAGCTCCCACCTGCTTTGCTTCTCCCTGCTTCAATAATAATAATAATAATAATAATAATAATAATTGCCCCAGTCATTCTGGGTGGCTCTTTGGGCGGCCTTCAGCTCATTGTGACAGCTGACCCAAGCTTTGGCTTCACATGTCATTCACACGCAGGATTGTGGTTAAACAAACCTTGCTTACAAATCATGGTTGAGGAAGAATGATCTTAACCACGCTCCCGCATGCAGATGGCACACACTAAACCAAAGCTTGGGCAAACTGCTGTGCCCTGCTGAGCTAAAAGGACAGCCATGCAGTTGTTATATGCTCCCTGGAAGCCAATACACCTCTGTATTCATGCTAGGCTATGGTCTGGCTTAGGGTTAGGTCAGAGACAGGACTATTAACATTTAGGGGAAATGATTGAAAGAAAGTGGTGGAGATATTCACACAGTACAAAACGCCAGGACTTTTTTTTTCCAATTTCTGGGCTGGTCAGTAATAATAATCATAAGAAAGGTAGATAAACTAGGATTTAGGATAGGACAGAGTATTTCATGTTATTGGCTTGTTTTACACCTTTAGGTTGGAAGAGAATTATATTGTATGTGAAGGAGTTTGTTTGCCAAGGTGCATCCTCTATGCACATTACCTGGACTTCTGCAGGAAGGAGAAACTTGAACCTGCCTGTGCTGCCACATTTGGGAAGGTAAATAAGGCATTTGATTCACCTGTTTTCATTTCATTGCTTTTTTGAAATAAACAAAACCAGTTCCCTCGTTTTCTTCAAGAGGCATTTAATTTGAGCCTCTGATTTCTCCCATGATAACAGGACTGAGCAAAGCCCTCTGTGCTTTCAGTGAAATGTTATTTTAAATCTTACTCCTGGTAGTATATGCTCAATGTCCTTCTTTGTTTTGCAACATGGGACTGAGAAGGGGCAGTAGTAGAAGCCCGGGATTTGCAGGAGGATAGAATCAGTCCTTCACCTGAAGAGGTGCAGGGTATAGGAAAAGGATTGCTGGAGTCGACAAAGTTGAAAAGCATGGAACTTTTGTAATAATTACTGTGAGACTAGGGCACAGTTAATGAAAGAGATTGAAAAGGATAGGGTTGCAGGCAGCAGATCTTTCCTCTTCCCTCCTACCCCCAATTGACAAATATCCACCCACGCTTTAATGTTGAAATCATTTAATCAAAGTGAGAGGTGGGCTTTCCAAATTAAATCCAAACTACTAGGAACTGGTGAAACTAAACACCAAGAAAGCTTCAGAGTTCAAAAAACACCCATGATATCTCCCAATTGCTTTGTGGAGCTGAAGCACATTAGTTTAATGAAATTGGGAGGGGGGTCCATGTCTTCCAATAATATTAAATGACTTCAGTACCAACAAGAGTGAATTAACCTTAATTCCCACCCCCAACTGCATTACTTCCTTTTCCGAACTTTGGCAACAGTGGGATTATCTCTTTCTATTAGACGCTGGGCTTTGCGGCTCCAGGGAATTTGCTCTGTTGTTGGCTGCTGAGCCGTGGTGTCTGTGGAGTCAGGCAGTGACTTTCGGCAGCTCGGCTCACTCTCAGTTCTCCCGTTGCAGAAGTCAGTTCCAGGGGGGGCCTTTCAAAACAAGATTAGCTATGCTACTGAACTTAAAAACAACAACCCAGTATCAGCACATCTCAAGTTCAGAGTTCCTTATCTCAAACCACATTGAATGAATTGGTTCTCCAACCTAAACAACCTTGTTTTAAAACCCACCTGGCTTTTCAGTAACTGTCCAGCTACTCATATTGTCCAGTTGTCTTGCTGATGCTTCCAGGGCAATTCACGTGGGATGCTAAAAGCGACACTGGGCTTTTCTTGTCCCACTTGTCCAAAATTGTTTGATTCTTGTTCTTGTGACACAGAATGTGGAAGAACATCTGCCTTGTGTGCAGAGTGTCCCAGGTTCAACCCCCAGAAACTTCAGGTAGGGATGGGAGATTCATCTGCCTGGAACCCTGGAAATCTCTTACCAGCTGTTGTAGACACAGCTGAGCAAAATGGACCATTGGCTTGACTTGGCATAAGGCAGCTTTCTGTGTTCCGAGATGTAAATCTTAAGCTATGGAGGTTTTACATTCAAGTTTCATAATGTGGGAAATGAGAGTGGCAGGGAAGATGAACACAATGCCACAGCCTTTGCCTTCCCATTATAGATACTTAATTTCTGATCTTTCACTCTAGACTATTCGTCAGAAATTTCCTCTTCTCACCACAAGGCGGCTGGGAACCAGAGGCCACTCAAAGTAAGAGATATTCCACCTCTAGCGGTTCAGAGCTGTGATTTCTCAATCTATAAATGTGTGTGTTAAGCCATAAAATCATTCATCAGACAACGGGAATTCTCATATGAGATGAATTAATAAATAGTCTCTAAAACAGGGGGTAGAATCTATTTCAGACATGGAGCCATATATTCTTGTGGCAGATCTTCCAGGGGCTGCATGGATGGGGCCAAATGAAAAGCAGGCAGGGCCAAAGGGCCTAGCTGCACTTGCCAAAATAAGCACACACACACACACACCCCGCAGTCACACACAGCAGTTAGGTTTGAAAAAAGCCTCCTATTGGAGCTGATAGAAGGCTTTCCCCCAAACCTAACTGTGGAACTGGGCATTATTAGTAAAGGTAAAGGGACCCATGACAATTAGGTCCAGTCATGGACTATAGGCTGAGGGAGCCGCCGTTTGTCTGCAGACAGCTTCCGGGTCATGTGGCCAGCATGACAAAGACGTTTCTGGTGAACCAGAGCAGCGCACAGAAATGCCATTTACCTTCCCGCCGGAGCGGTACCTATATAATAATAATAATAATAATAATAATAATAATAATAATAATAATAATAATTTATTTATACCCCACCATCTGGCTGGGTTTCCCCAGCCACTCTGGGCGGCTTCCAACAGAACATTAAAATGCAATAATCTATTAAACATTAAAAGCCTCCCTAAACAGGGCTGCCTTCAGATGTCTTCTAAAGGTCTGGTAGTTGTTTTTTCCTTTGACATCTGGTGGGAGGGCATTCCACAGGGTGGGTGCCACTACCGAGAAGGCCCTCTGCCTGGTTCCCTGTAACTTGGCTTCTCGTAGTAAGGGAACCGCCAGAAGGCCCTCGCCAGAAGGCCCTCGGCACTTGCACTTTTGGCGTGCTTTCGAACTGCTAGGTGGGCAGGAGGGGCATTATTAATGGGGAAGATTAATGATAGAATGATTGCTCTGGGTCCAACCCTCTGGACCTCTCATTGTGGGGGCACAAGAATAAGGGCCTCCAATGATAATCACAAGGTCTGGGTTCATTCATATATGAAGAATCAATCCTTGAAGTATTGCGGTCCTGAGCCCACTGGCGGAGAAAGAGGGGCAGGGGAGCACAGCACCCCCAGCACCACCACCCCACGCTGGGCTCCATGCCCCCACAGACGGCACGCCATGCCCCCAGGATGCACACCACCCCCCAGGACACATCCCATGCCCCCCCCGGGATGCACACCATGCCCCCAGGACGCGCGCCAGCCATGCCCCCGCCTGCTCTCCGCCACTGCCTGTGCCATTTAAGGCTTTATAGCTCAAAACCAGCAGTTTGAACTGGGTCCAGAAACTAATTGGGAGCCAGATCCATGTACTCTAGGTCTGATCTTTTATAAATACCCTTGTGTGAGCCCAGGTGAGATTCATTTCCTACTGATTTCCTATAACCAAGCCTTATTTAATTTGACGTTTGATGAAAAGGCTGAAAAAATTATTTCTTTATCTCCCAACATTTATATGCCTCTTGACTGTAATGAAACCACAAAGTGGTTTACAAAAGGCAGAATGAACGGGCTGAGTGAACAAGAGGGGGAGGGAGTGAAAGATGGAAGAGGTTAGAGTAAGCATTGCGAAATGGCAAACGTGATGGAAAGCCCGGGAGGAACAGGCCCTTCCACACAACTGAAATTCCACAGGCAATTAACTTAGTAGAAACCATTAAACAAATGGCGCAGCGCGGAGAAAGCCAGTTGGACATAAGCCCTATTGAAATCAACGTGACAGATAAATTAGTTATGCTTAAATTAAGTCATAGGGTTTTAGCCACACAAGTAACTTCCTCTGGACCAAGGCCAAGGTCTGTTGTGCAGCTGCAGTTCCTGTTGAGGGATGACCTGTGTAGGTGTCATGGAGTGCAGGTGCCGTGGGCTGTTTGAGCTCGAGTTACAGTTTAATTTCTTTGTAGACTTTGATCAATGCTAAATCTTAGCTTCCCTGCGCCATTTCTGAAAGGCATTATCTTATTTATTAAAAGTGATTTAGTGGGTTAATAAAACTGATATGGCAGCTGGCCTTGCGATAATGAGTTATTGCAAGTGTCTGAGCAGCTTAATCCTATCATTGCCCTTATCAGCCATCATTTGTGTCAGCATATGCTCAGGCCAGGGCTACTCACCACACAGGAACATATGTCCATATGTCCTTGCGCATGGAAATGGGAGGGTGAAGAAATAGAGGGAGAGAGATTGTTCTGCTTCTTACAGTAAATTTTGACGAAAAATACATATATGAAGATTGTCATCACAGCTTTTATTTATTTTCAGTACAATAAAACCAATTAGACACTAAATAAAACTATCTCATCTATCCCATCTAATGTAGCCTATCCATCCTATAAATCAGTTCTCCCTCTTCTTGATCCTCCCTCTTCTATCATACTATATTTTATTTTATTTTTAATTACTTTTATGTTACAGATAGTAAACTATTCATTAGCTAAACTTCACTATGGCATACCTCAGACTGCTGGAAATAAGCAGTTTTTAAAAATCCAAATAAGTTGGGTTCCTGGTTTTAATGTCAATAAAGGTAAAGAGACCCCTGACCATTAGGTCCAGTCGTGTCCGACTCTGGGGTTGCAGCGCTCATCTCACGTTAATGGCCAAGGGAGCCAGTGTACAGCTTCTGGGTCATGTGGCCAGCATGACTAAGCCGCTTCTGGTGAACCAGAGCAGCGCACGGAAATGCCATTTACCTTCCCACTGGAGCAGTACCTATTTATCTACTTGCCCTTTGACATGCTTTCGAACTACTAGGTGGGCAGGAGCTGGGACCGAGCAACGGGAGCTCACCCCATTGCTGGGATTCGAACTGCTAGCCTTCTGATCAGCAAGCCCTAGGCTCTGTGGTTTAACCTACAGCACCACCCACATCCTATCAATACCTAATGACAAAATGGATGCCATCATATAAACTACTGTGTTGTTTTTCTCTTATTTGCTTATGAGTCTTAAGGAAAGGCATGCACACTGGTGAAACTTCTTATTGTGATAACACTTTTGGGTCTTTCATCACCTTGACTAGTCATGGTCCTAAGTTCAAATCTTAGCTTTTAATAATGTCCTGTCTTTGGGGACAGGATTACTGAATGAAGGTTACCTAATGAACATTAAAAAAAATAAAACTTGAAAGTCTGAGTTCTGCTTTGTCCTCAACTTTTTGTGCCCCTTTTAACAGCATGTCTGTCTGTCTGTCTGTCTGTCTGTCTGTCTGTCTGTCTGTCTGTCTCTGTCTCTGTCTCTGTCTCTGTCTCTAATCTATCTACATATCTATCTATCTATCTATCTATCTATCATCATCATTATTATTATCTATCAATCTATCTATCTATCATCTATCTCTATCTATCATCTATCTATTTATCTCTATATCTGTTTGTTGGCTTCTTCCCTGCTACAGATATCACTATTATGGAATTGGTATTAAAGAAAGCAGTGCATACTATCACTCAGTGTATTCTGGAAAAGGTTTGACAAGGTATGGTAAAATAACATTTGAAGTATAACTGATATAGTGTTGAATGATGTTCAAAAACCTTGGACTAGTTCACACATGTACACTTGATTTTTTCACCACTTGATTATTATATTACATGATCAGATGTTTGCTTGAACATGCAAATGCTCAAAGTGTGGACAAGGGAGGGGCTTGATTTATAACATATAAGGCAATTATTTGTGTTATGTGTTATAAGTAACATATAATTAATGGCTACCCTCTCCTGCCACACCAGTGTGGCGTGTCACACCCTTTGAGAACAACTGGTTTACGGTCTCATTGCCTTGTGGGCCGTCTACGTGCGGGAGGAACATCCTGACAGTGGGTGGGGTTGAAGCCAACAGGGACAATTGCATAACTCTACAACACACCCCTTATTGGGGACACTTTGGGGAACATGCTCTTAAATGCCTGGGAAAGCAGAAATTGTGTTGTCTAACACCTAAATGAGAGAAATGAGGTCTCTAGTAGGTGCCCTTGGGGAGGGCATTCCAAAGACAAGGAGCCACCACAGAAAAGGCTCTCCTTAAGCACAGTCATCAAAAAAAGTGGCAAACGTTTAGCTATTCTGGGACTGAGTTAGGCTGCTTGCAGACAGGGATTTATTGTGGAACCACGGCTACTCATGCACAGAAGCTTTTTGCAACATCCACGTCAAAATGTCAGGCCATAATTTTTGTTGCATTTAATCCAAATTTCCTCTGACTGCAGAAAATATCTTAAGGAAAAACAGACCTCTATATGTCTGCAGTCACCACTGGTATGAAAGCAAGCTAGTGCATTGGTTTGAGGGGGCAATTTGTCACATAATGTTTCAGTCTCCATCACCACTGAAATTTCAGTATAGCTGAATATATACCTGCATCATCATCATCATCATCATTATTATTATTATTATTATTATTATTCTTGTTGTTGTTGTTGTTGTTGTTGTTATTATAGACCAAGTGGAAATAGGTGTTGCTTCACTCTCCTCAAAAAAGCACCACCCTCCCTTTTATGAAACATGATAACTAGTGGGTGGTAGTACTTTTCTCAACATTTCCTAAATTTTACATCCTAATGTAAATGTGAAATATCTTGGTTTTCAAAGGTTTTCTGGAAGCAAGCTGAAGAATGAGGTGAGTAATATTTCATATGCTTTTGTAATGTGGTGGGAACATCAGCCCTGCTGATCCTATAGTGAAATCTCATGTAGTTGTGGCCTGTTGTTTATACTTCATGAGAAGACTAGAAAATGCAGACTCTTGATCCAGAGCGGTAAGTGAGCTCAAATTAGAGATTTAAGAACAAAACAGCTACAGGAAACTTTTGACTCCACTCAGATACAACCAAGTTCAAGGAGACCTAACAACTAAACTGTACAATAGCACAGTCCATATATGTCAGGCATCAACAAGGCTCTTCCCAATGCCAGCTCCCCCCCCCCCCCCGGTTTGGGGAGGACCAAAGTTTTAGATTGTTTATCAACATGTCCCCCAGGTAACATAAGGTATGAATATTTTACAGAACTACAGTTAATAATGTTCATTACATTATGCTAATTGATTATAGCCAGAACTTTCCCAAGCCTCTATCTACAACCTTTTTTGCTACACAGATTTGCAAATGGTTGGCTCCCCTCACCCACCGCGAAGGCAGCAGTATCAGCAAACTCCTTTATCTAAAGCATTTATTGTGCCATTCAAGAGTCTGTGATTAATTGAGCCACAAACAATTGCTGTCATGGACTCTCACAGTAAGCAGGCATACGATGACTTCCTTCAAAGTGAAAGACACCCATGGCAATTGGGTGGCTGAGACCCAAGTCTCCAGATTCATTATTGAATTCATCATGCCAATGTTTTCTCTGCATTCGACACAAACCCTCACACCACACCTCCCCCCTCAGCTCCCCTTGCCCCTCATTTTTGTATGTTTGAGGGGTACTTGCATCATTATGTTTCCCAAATTACTCTTGTTATTCTTTTTTAAGTCTCCAAATGCTGATAGGTAATTGCTCGACTGCAGCCATGTTGACTCATGGCAGTTTTTTAAACCACCTAATGTTTGTGTCAATACAGAATGTGAACACACATCACTTCTTTCATTTAGCTCTTTATCTGTGTTTGTGTAGCCTGATTCTTAGGTGAGGTGCAGCCTGGCTATCTATATTTCTATCCTTGCTCACTTTATTTTACTTTAAATTGTTGAAAATCTAAAACAATGGTTCCCCAATCTTTACCCCTGTGGACCACTTGGAAATTGCTGAGGGTCTTGGTAGACCACTTCCTGATTTTTCCACCTCTCGTAGCAATTGTAATGTGCCAGATGCTTCAATGGTATTTTTAGAGCTTCGTTTATTTCTTTGATGTTGCATTTTATGGCATTACAATTTGAATTCCATGCAACACAATGAAACACAATATAAGAAGTAAATGAAGCAATAATAAACCATTAAAAATAAAATAAAAATATTTAATGTGATGGATGTGCCATCTCCTGTCTTAAACCACAAATCCACAGGCATGCCATGGACCACTTGAATGAAGCTTGTGAACCACTGATGGTTCTCAGACCACAGTTTGGGAATTTCTGATTTAAAACATCCGTTGAATACCATCCTTGAATCATGAGACTGGCCATGGACAGACTGCTTAGTTAGATGGCCTGACTTGTGTCACTCAGCATGCTAATTCTGAGAGTGCCAATATATAACAAATTCAAAGGCTGTGGTCACTGGAATAAATATAAATGGATGCAATGTTCAAGCCAGACTGATGTTGCACTTCTTCAATGTTTTGCCATTACTCACATTCCGTGCATCTGGATCCATGTTGTAAACTGTAGTATCGGAAATATGGGATCCAAATAAATTTAGCTTTCAGTGGTTACCAACACATAGTTACCCACACTCCATACAAATGTTGTGTCCCAGCATCTGCCAAGGGTCCAGAAATCAAAGGGAGCCTTCCTCTATGGCTCTCAATCCTTCTACCTCTGATCCCACCCAAATTCCTCTTAGAAATTCAAAAGTCTGCAAAAGCTACAAAATGAATAATTTCCACATTATATGCAGATTATGATAATGTATCCCGAGAATGTGAGTTTCCTTGCAGTTTCAAAATCTTTTATTTTTCAGTTTCAAGATCTTTTATTTCTTTCTTTTTTTAAAAAAACAACAACAACACAGAAAGAAAAACAAATTAAAATATAATGCAAAAAATTTAAAGGGCAGGTATGAAAAAGAAGGCAACAAGGAGAAAACACGTTTTTTGGAATCATTTCAGGAAGAAGCATCCAGGGTTTTTTAGAAAATCTTTTCCCCTGCCACTTCCCTCTCCTTCTGTCCTTTTAATGCTTAGGATTAATGTAGGGACATAGGCAGGTGGGGAAGTTGGAGCTATCTGGTTGATCCAGAAAATGCCCCCCCTGTGTGTGTGTGTGTGTGTGTGTGTGTTGCTATGTGCTAAATATATACGGTGGTATATATTTTTCTCATTTAGTCTTCATATGCATAGATTTATTATTAATTTAATTGATTTATTCACCACTTAATATAAGCAATCTTTAAGTGGTTTGCAAAGTAGAAACTAGAAAAAAAACCAAATCTGAAGTACAAATAAATAAGAGAGAGAGAAACGTAGTTTCAATAAAAAATATGGAATCTAAATATAAAAACAAAATACTGATCAAAACAAAAACAAAAAGTTTCATACTGCCAGCTTCATAATTCTGTAAATTTATGCCAATTAGTATGGCCAACTTTTATCCTGCTAAAATTGTGGCTGGTTGTTGACGTGAAGATGTAATATTGTTTTCCATCTTATAGGGTGGATTCACTCGGAAATATTCACTGAGCTCCAAAACTGGGACTCTCCTTCCAGAATTTCCCAGCGCCCAACACCTTGTACTGGACGGGAGCATCTCCAAAGACAAGGTAAAAATGTAAAGTGATAATATATTGAACTAAATCAGCTCCTTTTTATTCTGTCTCTTCCCTTGAAGGCTTCACAGTAGTAGTGACATGAAACAAGTAGAAATGTCTATAATCAAACAAACTTGACTGATTTATAGTGGGAGCAAACCTCTATTATCTCCTTTTAACTGGCTCTCCGGTGGAAAGTGGTTAAATTATTTACATATTAACTTGCCTAATATTTTACAAACAGATGGTATTTGCCTTAAGAAGGGCAAAACAAAGAAATAGTTAGGAGTACTATCCATTCCAAATACCAATGGATTAATTTAGCACTGATAAGATAGGAGCAAACGATTGGGGCAAATTATTAAATGGATTTTTCCTCCTGCCGTTTTGTCACTGAACAGAAGATAGCACACTTGTACTTACTGACTATTTTTAAATTATGTACATGTGGAGTTTACATGACAGAAAAGAGCACTGGGCATTTCACTTAGCAGATTGGGTTCATTTCTTCATAGACCTTTGTGAACAATCACATAAAATGTAGACCTTTATGAATAATCTCACCAAAAACGTTTCACAATTTTGGCTTATTGTCCATTTGATCATTGGGATCTCCCAGACTTTCGCAATCTTCATTACAAGCCTTGGATATAGGCTACTTTGGATCCCACAGGAGTCCATGAAAATGTAGACACTGGTTTCTATGGAGACACTTTAGCTTGGAAAGGCACTCTACCTAAAGCATACAACATGTACTTGTTGTAAAAGATATAGTCTGTGTATGCCAGGCAAATTACTGAGACTGAAGAACCAATGGTCTGACAGTATAAGGTGGCTTCTTATGTCTCCAAATTTCATTTCATTTCATTTTTTTATTTTTATTCCTGAAATAGGTTGATACCCTTATCATGATGTACAAAACCCATTGTCAGTGTGTCCTCGACAATGCCATTAATGGAAACTTTGAAGAGGTAAGCTTCACTTGAGTATGTACACTTTCCTGTACAAGGTCATGGCCATCATATCATTCATATCTGTGCTCTGCTTGCTCTTCCATAGATCCAACATTTCTTATTACATTTTTGGCAAGGAATGCCCGACCACCTCCTCCCCCTGCTTGAAAACCCTGTGATCATTGACATCTTCTGTGTTTGCGACTCAATACTATACAAGGTGTGTTCCGTGTTAACTAAAGTGGAGAATAGAAATCTTGTCCCAAGCTAAGTCCTCACTGAAGTGGGAAGCTTCAGTCTCCATACAGGGTTCATGTGACTGAATACTCCTCCATACAAAAATAATTAAAATCACCGCAGATAGAAAACAGGAGTGCCAGGGTTCCTTCTAGTTTTTTTATCAGGAGTACCACCTATAGAGAAATGGTTGTTGGGGAGGGAAGGGAAGTGTTAAAGTTTCTACAAACTTTTGAGTGAAGTGTTAAAGTTTCTACAAACTCTTCAGTCTGTTAACTTTTAATGATTGTGAATGGTTGTTGAAACAATCTCTTAAGTGTAGACAAGGCAATTTTAAGGAAGCTTTAGTAATCACTAGTTTATTCCTCCTACATCGGAATGTGTTGATGTTCGAGAACTTTTCATTTTCCTGCCCTTTTATTCAAGGTCCTTACAGATGTACTCATCCCTGCAACTATGCAAGAAATGCCAGAAAGGTGAGCAATTACTTGCATGAGATGATGTTGATTGAATAATAAACGTGGACATTTTGATAACTGATATGGAAGGTGGGGGGGGAGGAATTCCCATTTTTAAAAAACATTGATCTTTCAACACCTAATGACGTGAATTATTGTAGTTGAACATGGAGCAGCTTGATGGACAGCAGTGTTTCACTTGCTAATTTCAGTTGCATTTATTTGTTCTCATCCAGCAAAGGCAGTCAAATTCTATATGTACAAAAGGGCAGTATGTGAGCGGTTCCTTATGCTGAATCTCCGCCATCAGTAGACAGGGCTGTACACAAGTTCCCCCTCGCTAGATTTGGACTGTACACGTAACACAAAACAAAGAGTTAGCACTTTCAGCTTTGCCAATGCTGATTGATAGCTAAGGAAAAATTGCATTCAGCCTTCCCTTCTTAAACAGCTGTCTCAGTGTTCATTATCTATACAGTGATATGCAGTATTAATATATTTTTAATGGTGTCTGTTGGATATATTTGTTTAGGTTGAATTGTTTTGTATTGTTTCATTCCTTGTTGTTTAATGCAGTATCAAGTATGGTTGAAGGCTTAATATATTTTGATTGGATAGGATTGCAGTGGCAAATGTTGATTTAGCTAAAGCCAGAACCCATTGCACATTGCTACTTTGCCATGTCAGGCAATAGCAGTTGGGCTGCTGGGACAATAGATTTGGCCCATCTTGTTATGCTGGTGCATAATAACACCATGTGACACTTGTCATTGCTTCCCACAGTGTTGCTAGTCATGTGCATTTATTTGCAAATGCAATGGGTCTTAGGTTTTGGCCACATGGCTTTTGAGAACCAAGTAACCAGTCTGGCTTGTGTTGGTTTATCAAGTATGCAGCTTAGATTGTCCAACATTTTTGTTCAGCCATTCTTGATTATGACAAAAATAAATCCAGAAGTTGATTCCAATCTACTATTTTCCTTTTCATTAGTTTGTTGGCTGATATAAGAAGTTTTGCTAAAAACTGGGAACACTGGATTGTTTCATCACTAGAAAATCTACCAGAAGACCTTGCAATAAAGAAATTACCCACAGCACGAAGATTTGTATCTTCGCTGAAGCGTCAAACCTCCTTTCTGCACTTAGCTCAGGTAAATCTAGAATAAAGGTCATAGCGTGGCATGCATGATGAAGAGAGTGACCTGAAGGTTTTGACAAGAGACACTGGTTTTTGCCACTGATGCTCTGGCCATCTCAGCAATTGCTTCATTGCCCTCAGCCCTGGGGAGAACCATGGGGCCATCTGGGCTCCATCTAGGCTCCATCTGAGAGGGCACTTTGGAGCCAGACAGTCAATGGCCCTGGTTAACTCCACATTCAAGTGGGCTACCAGGGTATCAGCAGAGGCCATCCACATGGGATAATATACAGTGGTGCCCCGCTAGACGAATGCCTCGCTAGATGAAAAACTCGCTAGACGAAGGCATTCGTCTAGCGGGAGGCTGCCCCGCAAGACGAAAAAGTCTATGGGGCTCCCTCGCAAGATGAATTTTTCGGGGGGTTTTTTCGTCTAGCTATTTCAGTGTTCATTCTGTTTTTTTCTGTCAGAAAACATTAAGGGGGACAAAAATAATAATACTGATTCTGTACAGTCTTCTGAACATAAACATAAAGAGAAACAGTAGTGCCATCTCTATTAGCATTTTCAGCATAGTTTTCCCTGTTGCCTATTCACAGATTGCTCGACCAGCTCTTTTTGATCAACATATAGTGAACGCCATGGTTGCTGATATTGAGAAAGTAGATCTGCACAGCATTGGATCTCAGGCATTGCTCACAGTCTCAGGGAGCATGGTTTCTGAGGGAGAGGGCTACGTTGAATGTAAGTTGGTGGTCAAGGGAGGAATCATTGCTCTTCCCCACACCCATGGAATTTCTTTTAAAATATGTTACATTAAAAATCATGTTTAAACCTTTTCTGTCCTGTAACAATTGTTTCACCACTTAAGAGATTTTTGAAATCTTAAGTGGTATAGAAATGTTTTAAAGAAAGAAAGAAAGAAATACTAATAATGATGTTAATAATGTCCAAGAGAAGCCAGAAGAAAAATCAAATGATTCCCAGGGAATAGTTTTGCTCTATCCAACAGCTTAAGTCTAAGGTGATTTATGTCTCATGTGTGAAAATAGGCCTTAACCTGTAGATGTTTACTACAGATGCCTGAAGCTGCATGGAAGCAAGAGCTCACTTAAATGTTCACTTAAATGTTGGGAGGAGCTCTTTCTCATTCCATGCACATGGTGGCCACTGATATTGAAGAACCTGGTTTGGGAATGTGACAGAGGCCGCTGATTGTATACAACTGAAAATATTATTTGAAAAAATCAGCTTCATTCTATTCCTGAACCACCACTTTTGATATTTCAGACTTTTGCTGAAATCGTTACAGGATCATTGGCATACTGATTTTATCTCTGGCGATTGCTTGTTATGGTGACTTGGCTAATTTTTCCTTTTGCCTGGCTACAATCTGTGTTCTTTGTGTGGTAGTTAAAAGTATTTCACTAAGGAATAAGAAGTTTCAGAGTTTATGAACAGGTTTTTGTTTCCTTTTTTAAAGTAATGTTGTTGTTTTTTAAAGACACGTTTACATTTTCCGTGCCATTTCTTTTCCTCTTCTTTTTTTTACTCCATTCTTCTGTTCTGCTTGCATAGCTTTATCATTACTATGAGACAGGAAAAGACTGGTTAATCCACAGGAGAAAATTTCTACAGGGTGAATGTAGCCCCACAATTGACCGCTGAGTTAGGTTGCTCTAAATCAAGAGGCGTGCCCTAGCCATTTTTTGCCTGAAGGTCACATTGATATGGTACAAACCCTCTGGAGACCACATGCCAAAGTGGGTGAGGCATTAAAGTCTACTTAGTCAGGGTAGCTGGTATAAGACTGAGTACAACTAAACCAACAAGAGTTTATGGTATTTTATTCCCATGTTTCTGAAAATTGCTATAAGGGTGTACACTAAGCAACAGCCAAAGCTACTGGGTTGTATCCAGCTAAGACATACTCAAAATAGGCCCATTCAATTCAATGGACTTTATTTTGATGAACTCCAGATGCTATCTTCTCATTTCACCTCTGCTGCTCTAATTCTTCCTTTTCCTTTCCTTTACATGCTCCAAAACTATCAATGACTGGTGAGTGGCTTTCTCTCCTGTTCAGAGTAGAATGCAACTACATGTTTTCCTTTTTACATGGTAGATGACTCTATTACAGTGTTTCAAGAACTGAAGGACCTTTTAAAGAAGAATGCCACTGTGGAGTCCTTTATTGAATGGCTGGATACTGTGGTTGAGCAAAGGGTTATCAAGGTAAGCCCCAACTGAAATCAAATTGTTCCTGATAAAGTCTATTCATCTTATGATCAGCATCCTTCCCTCTGGTGGTACCCAACTGGCACCTTCCCTTTCCTGGGGGTGGGAATACAATGGGAAACTGTGGTTTAACAAACCAAAACTTAATTACAACACAGAGAATGAGGGCACACAAGGTAGCAGTTTGTTGGACTGGGACTATTACATCTGAACTGAATCCAATGTATTGTTAGGCTTCAAGTTGATAGAAATAAGTAAGAGATATTGCAGGTTTGGTTCCAGACCAAATATTTCAATAAAGCAAGTCACCCAATTCTTTGTGTGTTTGCTCTATACTCTATACTGTAGTCTATTAAGCCAGGCCTCCCAGGCTGCAGGGCAGGAGGGGGAAAACCCAGCTTCAGCCCTAGCCACCTCCAGTCCTATGGCCAGAGGAGGGCAACAGCGGCAGGGGGGTGGGCTGACTGGAGTTGCGCCAGCATCCTCGTAAGGGTCAATGAGGTACGCCTGTACTTTGTGAGAAGACCCTAAGGCCTCGAAATCCATACACTATCACTATACAATTCAAATGATCATTAAGCCCTCTGGTTTAAGAACGAACTGAAATATTGCAGAGTAAAATGGTATTCTCAGCTCTGTTTAGCTAATCTTTAGATAATCACTGTTAAACAGAGGAAGCAAGGGAGGGGTGGAATTGTCCACCATTCAGCATCTGTTGCAGAACATTGTTCTAGGGCAAACAGGTATAGTTTCCAGTGTTTTCCTCCCACGTCTGGAAAAAAATGCTGAACAATTTACTGTATGAATCAAGATTAGCTGAGTAAGAGGTAATGATTTACAGAACACGTAATCCTTCCATTGCCCTCTACCTTCTGTTCAGTTAAAAGTGCAGGGCCTCTCTCCATCACACCAAATGGCTTCCTTTTGTTTGCTGATTGAAAAGGGGGCAGCTCATAATGTTACCACAAGCTGCTGCTGGGTCCTGGCAAGGGAGGCAGTGTCAGAGCATCTTTCAACGCCTGGACACAGAAAGGATTGACAGATTGATAGCACAATTTCTTGCGGGGGTATTGTGGGGTTTTGCTGGGCAAGGGCTGTTGCTGTTGGTCTTTTGTAACTTTATTTTAGATTTTGTTGTGATTTATTTGGGTTGGTTTTGTATTTTTAAATGTTTTGTTTGTTGTTTATGACTGCTTTTGTTATGTTGTAGTTGCATATTTTTTCATGTTGTAAGCCTCCTTGAGCTTGGTTTGAACTGTGGAAAGGTAGCATACAAATAAAATTCTGTTTGTGTGTATGCATGCATGCATGCATAACAAGAGAGAGAAGCAGGCCCTGATATCAAGTGTCTCTGCAGGTGCATCGGTGATGCTGCAACCATTATTTAGAATGAAGTGTAAAAATGCTTAGGCCAGGCTTCCTCAACCTCAGCCCTCCAGATGTTTTGAGACTACAGTTACCATCATCCCTGACCACTGGTCCTGCTAGTTAGAGATAATGGGAGTTGTAGGCCAGAAACATCTGGAGGGCCAAGGTTGACTTAGGTTCTTGCAGCCTTAATGATGCAGTGGGGTTTACTCAGAAGCAAATCCCTCTGTGCTCAGTGGGATAAACATGTGTAAGATCACAGCATTGAAGGTCCTTAGTTTGGAGCCTGGATTGTGCTCTCCACTTCTTAGAAAACATTGTTTTCTCCCAACATCAAGTGAAAACACTCTTGACTGATGTTCACCTTGCAACAGTAGGTTACAAAATTATGGCCTATATGAGGCACAGCCACCATGGTGCCCTCCAGATGTTTTGAATGACAGCTCCCATAATCCTTGCCCATAGGCTCCTTACTGGTTGGGACTGATTGGAGTCCAACAACATCCAGAGGGCAACCATGTTGTCTCCCCCTGGTCTATACTAACAATAACTGGTTTTTGATAAAGCCAGTTGTCAATTGCAATAAATAACACACAATCTTCAAACAAGCTCACTACAAGCAAGATAAGATGCATGGGCATTGGCTTCCAGAAATACTGTACTGCACAGCGGGACAGGTATGTTCTAGTTTCCACTACATGTGGATTTGGCTTTCATATCTTTTCTCTCCCCCACCCCCACCTCCCTGCCATTTTGTTTAGGCAAGTAAGCAGAATGGTCGATCCCTAAAGAAGAGGGCACAAGACTTTCTTCTCAAATGGAGCTTTTTTGGAGCTCGAGTAATGCACACTCTCACTTTGAACAACGCATCAAGTTTTGGTATCTGATTTTATTCAAATTCTTTGTTTTCCTATTTAAGTTATGGCAAGGTGTAACCAGGGGCCCCACCAAATGAAATGAGGTGGGACGTCCATTTAGGTGGTCTCAAAGTCACACAGACGAGCCTATTTTCCCAGAAGCCAGACAGAAGTCCTCTCTAATGCAGACATATAGAGACTAGTTGGATTACTCAGTTGTGAGAAGTATTTTCTGCACATGGTCAGTGGTTCCTACATTACTTTTCCAGGACTGAGCCATGGCATTAAAAATAAATTCTAATGTTGGGCTCTGGTAGGCCCTGGTTCCAACCAAACTTTTGTCTATCTGGGTGGATTATATAATTGGTTCTTTTAATTTTAGAGAAAAAAGTGATTTTGTTGTTGAGATGCTGGGTGATTTTCTTTTACCTCCATGTACTGGTAACTAGAAGCAATTTTTTCTTGATGTTTTTGTTGGTGTACTTATGTTATTGCCTTTTGGCAATGGGTTTGTATTTATTCCATTAAAAGGCACAGATGCCAGGATTCATGCCATGTTTAATTTCTACATGAGAGGTGATGGGACTAAGCTTTGTCTGGAACTTGTGCTCATAACCTCTCATACGGAAGTCCCTCCCTATCTACATGTGTGTACATAGGAAATTGTCTTTGACCGAGTCAGACTATTGGTTCATATAGCTGAGTATTCAAAACAAAACAAAAAATATCCTTCCAGTAGCACCTTAGAGACCAACTAAATTTGTTATTGGTATGAGCTTTCGTGTGCATGCACACTTCTTCTGATACACTGAAACAGAAGTGTGCATGCACACAAAAGCTCATACCAACAACAAACGTAGTTGGTCTCTAAGGTGCTACTGGAAGGAATTTTTTTTTTATTTTGTTTCGACTATGGCAGGCCAACATGGCTACCTACCTGTAACTATAGCTGAGTATTGTCAACAATGACTGCCAGTGGGTTTCCTGAGGTTTAGGCAAGAGGATTTTCCAAGCCTACCTGGAGAAACCTGTCACCTTTTGTATGCAAACCATATACTGTGTTTTTTCTATGTCCAGTCAATCAGTCAATCAATCAATCGTTTTATTTGTATGCCGCCTTTCCAAAGTTAAAAACATGCTCAAGGTGGCTTACAACATATCCAAAAAAATAAGTACAAACATAGCAAAAGTAGTCATAAATAATAAACAAAACATCAAATGTTATACGACCCAATTGTTATTTCCACATAAATAATAAGATACAAAATAAAGATACAAAGAATTATCAACAGCAACAAGCCCCTGTGAACAGCCATAAGCAACACCCTGCAGCCTCAGCTTTTGTAGCTGGAGTCCGTCAGAGCCCTATCCTCCCAGTCCAGGTGGGAAAAGGCCTGCAAGGCAGGGAGCAGGTCTTCCAGGACACAGCCAAGATGGGCCTCAATCATTTCCTATATACCTCTAAGGGTACAGTATAGAGAAGAGGTGATTTCACCTTAGAGAGCATTTTATTCTCTACATGTTCACAGGCACTTTTTCCTTTATAATTCTTATACAAACCCTGGAGTTAGGGATGGAGAAACTCAATTCATTTATCCTTCAAAATTCAAACTTACCTGAATGTTGAGGTGCAGGTCTACAACAAACCAGCATTTACCAAAAAAATAATAATGCATATATCTGGGTGCATAAATGCATGTAATGTATGCACAAAAATGAATATATTAGTGAAAAGAAAATGAATAATACATAGAATACAAAAATAAATCATGTTAGGGAAAATTGCTTGTACATTAGTAAAAACTGCAAATAAACGTGTTTATAAAGAGAAATTTGCACTAAAATACTGGTGAATTTTTCATACTTTTAAACTGAAAATTGCTTCAAAACTGGAAAACTGAATTTAAGATTGGAGAAATGAGAAACTGACAGAACCAATCTTGATAGATCTTTCAACCCCTACCAGGAATAAATGATTGTTTTTGTTTTTTAATGACAGCTCTATCATCTCGAAGTGCCCCTAGCCACTGCTGAGAATTAGATCTTAAAAGTGATGTTAAGTCAAGGTTTCATGACAATGTGCTCATTTTCTTACTCTTATTCTACAGAAGTCTGCTAGCAAGACTCTGCCAACTACTTTCTTGTTGTTTCGTATAAGGGAAACTGAAATATAGGAAACCTGGACTCTGTCTACAGAGTTCAGCTTTATCTTACTCTGATGTATGCCCTCTTCAAATATAAAGCATATCTCACTTTCATCAGTGTTGTACTTTGATGTCATTAGTGGCCAAATAACCTACAGGACAGTCAACATATTGAGCTAGGGGGGCCAGTGCAGAGCAAGATTAGAGTGAGAAGTTAAGCACTGCTTCTTGTTGGTCTTAGCAGGTCATTGAAAGTCCAACAATTATTTGTTTGTTTCATTTGCTTCTTGTAGAGTGTTGAGAGATGGTCACCAAGATAACTTTATGACATACACACTCTCTCTCCTCTTTTCTCCCCCTGCAAAGGTTCATTTCATCTGGTCCGCATGCTTTTAGACGAATACATCTTGCTTGCTATGGAGACCCAGTTTAACAACGACAAAGAACAAGAACTCCAGAATCTGTTGGACAAGTATATGAAGAATCTGGGTAACTAGGATTGGTAGTTTATAACCCTGGGAGTTCTGAAGCTTTGATGATGTTCACACTTGTTTGTGGTTAGGCAATGGTAGCCAAGCTGATTGGTTGTTTTGACATTTTTAAATAATTATTCTTCCATACCTAATATTGGCAGGGTGATTTGTTTATTTAAATTTCTCTTGGGATGGATGATAGATTAAGGCTGCAGTCTTAAAAACACTTATTGGGACATAAGTCTCACTGAACTCAGTGTCCACACACATTTCTGAGCAGGAATGCATAGAAATGTGCTGTTATAAAGCTAAACTAAAATTAAAACAGATTGCTCCCCACTTGTTCCTATTAATTCACCTTGAGTCACAAAATGCCAACCCTAAAAAGGTTGGTGCTTGAGCTAAGGCTTTGGTGAGCCCCTGGGGGTGGGAGGAGTTCCAAATTGCAGAGGTTGATTCTGAAAACAACTTTTGGAAATGGCAGAGGGATTATGAATCAAGAAAGGTAACCTTCGAGAAAACACTAGCTGGTCATAGAGAAGAAGGCTATCTCTTGGATATATTGAGCCTTTAAATAATACCCTGAGGAGAATAGGTACCCACTGTAAACCCTGAAAAAGTACTGTATGATATGTAAAAGAGTACTTTAAAAAATATTCAGGTATCAAGTGATATGGTTCTTTTTAAACATACCTAACGGGTTTATATTGTCCAAACACTCTGGACAATAGCTCAGTCAATAGCTCAGTCGGTAGAGCATGTGACTCATAATCTCAGGGTTGTGAGTTCAAGTCCCACATTGGACAAAAGATTCCTGCATTGCAGGGGATTGGGCTAGATGATCCTAGTGATCCCTTCGAGCTCTACAATTCTATGATTCTATGGTGATATGCCTGAGTCCCAAAGACACATGGTTACTCATTCATCTCCCTTCAAGGGAAAATCTCGCTTAACACTTCCCACCGTGCACTTCAAGTGTGTGCTCTTTCACAGTACACATTTAAGAAGCGTCCCTGAATGATCAACCCATTCTTACATGTTCACAATTCATATAAATATATAGCAGTATACGCACACAACAGTGCATACTCTTATTTCAAACATTGTGAATCCCATCTTATTTTTCCAGATGCCAGTAAAGCTACTTTTACTGCATCCCCGAGCTCTTGCTTCCTAGCAAACCGCAACAAGGCTGGTACACTTTCCAGTGATGCTTCTGTGAAAAATGAATGCCTAGTGGAGCAAGCCTATTTCTCTCTGCCAACCAATCAGCACAGTGGCATGTCCTCTGGTCTGAATCCTTTCTCCATGGGGAACCCTGAAAATGTGCAGCTAACAGGTAGGAAGCAAATCCCACCACCCACCCTTTATCCTTTTCTCGTATTTTCCCTGTGTAGTAGTGGGCAGTGCTATGGAAAGGAGCATGGGAGAAGGCTTTTTACTGCTATTTAGGTTTTGAAATAATCTGTATACCATGCAAACCATCCCTCTACTCTACTATTTGTTTTCCCAGGTCAAACAGAGCTCTCTCAAAGCACGGGTCATCTCATGACTCCGCCCATATCTCCAGCCATGGTTGGCCGAGGAAGCGTCATCAACCAGGGACCGATGGCAGGCAGGCCTCCAAGTGTAGGTCCACCGCTGTCATCTCATTCCCACTGTGCTTCTTATCCGGAGCCCCTGTACCAGACTGTGCCACAAACCAACCAAAACTTTTATGGAGTCAGTGCTGGTTACCCGGTCATGTTCAGGACCCAGACTCACTCATCTTCTGCACCCTATCAGCACAGGGCAGAGGCCAGCCATTTTGCAGCCAGCAATGAGCAGCAGCGCTTCTCCAGAGACTACTTCAGCAGCAGCTGTGCTGTATCTCCATACAGCACAAGGTCACCCCCTAACTATGGGTCCTCTTCAACAGTACAGGAGGCACATGGCATGCAATTTCTGAACAGTGGGAGCTACAACTTTATGAGCAGTCCAGCAGCTAGCTCTGGTCAAGGATCGTCATATTCCTCAAATGCTTCCAATGGTACTAAAACGTTCAGATTTTTTAAATTATTGATTTCCATTGATCTGTATTTCTTCTCTAGTGCTCCAGAGTTTATGTATATTCTCTCTAATACAACTTATGGAAGGGGTAGGTGTGCTGAGACATGTTCTTAACCTGCCCTCCCTGCTGGTGATGCTTTGTGGAGTGGTGGGGCCACCACAGCATCTGTAGTCCTGTTGCTCATGGAGGCAAGACGATTGGGCCTAACACCATTGTGCATCGGCAGTGAGCTCAGGGTCCAGTGGATCCTGGGCCAGCAGAGCCCCATCTTCTCCCTACCCCTAGAACCCATTTTTGGGTTGTCCTCTGGGTCTTGGTGGCAATGAGTCTTTCAGTAGACCCTCCACATGCCCATTTGCTGGGTGGAAGAGGGAGAGCAGTGCTGACAGGAGGCCATCTTAGCTCACAGAGTTCAGTGAAGGGAAACCTCTGCTCAGTCAAAGCCAGCTTGGCATAAAGGGTGGTTTGGATTGCTTTGTTACTCTCTTGCAGCATAAACAGCAGTGAGTCTTGTGGCATCTTCCAGGCTTGTATTGTAATGTAAGTTTTTGAGGACAAGAATTCTCTTTCATGGTACTCTGCTCAAAACAAAACAGAAATGAAATGAATAAAAGGTCCCTGATTTCTATGCAGCAGGAGCTCATAGGATAGTTTTCTAGATAATACCACTGTCTGCTGTTGAGTAAGAACTTAAGAAGACCCCAACAGGATCAGAGCAAAAGTCCATATATAGTCAAACATCCTGTTTCTCAAAGCAGCCAACCAAAAGCCTCCTCCAGGAAGCCAACATGCAGGACATAAAATCAATCACCTTCTTCTATTGTCGCTCCCAAGCAATTGGGACTGTGAGGCATGCTGCCTCTGCCTTTGAGTCCCCAGCATGGTGTAGGGGGACCAGGTGGTAATACTGGATAGCATCATGAGATGATGGAGAAAGTAAGCATTCAGCTGCTTGGAGGCTAGCATAATTGAGTACAGCTCTCTGATCTTATGCCCAATTGTGATCTTATGGTAGCTTCTCAACAGCCACACACCTACACGATGTTAATTTAGCCTCCTATGCCCAATTTCTTCTCTGCCACCATTGGTCACCCTCTGGTAAAGGTAGCATGTCTCCCACCCCCCATTCAGACACTGGTATCCTCCAGCAAATCATCTCACTAGCCATTGCTGCTCCAGTATTTAGAAACAAAATAGAAAATTCTTTCCAGTAGCACCTTAGAGACCAACTGAGTTTGTTCTTGGTATGAGCTTTCGTGTGCATGCACACTTCTTCAGATACACTGAAACAGAAGTCACCAGATCCTTAAATATAGTGAGGGAGTGGGGAGGGGTATTACTCAGAGGGTGGTGGGAATGGGTGATCAGCTGAGGTGCTACTGGAAAGAATTTTCTATTTTGTTTCGACTATGGCAGACCAGCACGGCTACCCACCTGTAACCAGTATTTAGAAGTTACTGCCACACAAGTTTCCCTAGTTAAAACTGCTGCAAATCACAGGGATGCTACTTCACATAAGCAGCTACCAGATGGAAGGGTGATGCTGTTTGGCTTCTGCAGCGTGTCCATCTTTTTGTCTTTCTTGTATCCATAACTATATCTCCATATCCATATCTGTGCACATTCACTGTAGACATGGAACTTTAATTTTATTTGGGTGCTGTAAGGCAGAATTCTAGATGATCTATGATCACATTCTAGATGATCTAATGCTCATATAACAGTTGTCTGTTATAACTAATATACACTTATTGTCTGTCAACAGGGTTCTATGGGAATAATATAAATTACCCAGAATCCCATCGACTCGGGTCAATGGTGGATCAGCATGTTTCGGTCATCAGCAGCATCAGCAGCATTAGACCACTGCCTCCATACAATGACATTCATGATCCACTTAGCATCTTAGAGGATGCTGGAAGGAAACAGGGAGCATCATATTATGGAGATGCCTCAATAGCCTGTCAGAACCCGCTAAGTAAGTAGGTCTGATGGCAGAACAAGAACTCTAAATCCTCTCATGTTTTGGACCGGGCCAACACCTGGACGGGGAGAAGAATAGTGCTGACTGGTCATGCACATTGGCCAAAAGTGAGAACAGGTCCTGTGCATGCACAGCTGTATGCGCATAGGACTTGTAGTACTTGGAATGGTGGAGCCCACTTGCACAGGTGCATGCAAAGCCTGCGCACACACAACTGTATATGAGTTGGATCTGTTCTCACTTTGGGCCAAATGCCAAAGTTGAGGTGTAATTCCAGCAGACAAGTGCTTTGTCTCCATGCATTTGCTCCACACGTGGGCTTGTATCCAGTGCAGCTCTAAGTAAGCATATCATCAGTGCAAGGGTTCTCACTTGGGCAATGGGACTTCCCATCTCCCCCACATACACTCCCTCCCCAAATCTGCACCTAAATGACTGGGGGGGACTCCAAAACTCCAGAAGCAATTGGGGAGAGTCCCATTGTAGAAGAACCTATACACTGACTGGATGCCTTCTTAGTGCCCCATTGGATACAAGCCTTAGATCCAAGCATGAAAAATGGGTTTACGTTCTAACTTACATGGGAATCTCAGCTGCAAAACCCGCAGCCAGTGCCAGACCCCAGCTTTAGAATGGAGGCATTGTACATTTCCTCCACCATCCCCATGTATCTCAGACGTAAGACTTTCAGCGCAGAAGGCGCGTAAGGTCTAGGAAGGCTGAAATGCTGCCATTCGTCTCTTTAGAAATTAATCACAACTAATGAATGGTTGATTTCCCCTTCCCCCAAGCTTTAAGTAGGGCCCATTACATATGTGATTTGGAAAGCTATGGTGGGAGGGCGGTTCCTCTGCATCACACCCACTCCCACTTTTCTGTTCAAAGGCGTCCTCTGGGGCTCCCCTTTCGAAATGCTGGGCATTTTCTCACGAACATTCTTCAGAAATGTTTGTTTTGGTTGGAAATGTCTTTTTAATAAAAGCTGGGGTTCAGAGGAACCCAACAGGGCCTCATGATCATCACACACACCCAAGAGTGTTAACTCCCTGTTCCTTACATACCGTAGCTACTTAATCTATGTTTGCAGGCAGGAAGAATGAAGAAGGCTTAATTTATGCCAGAATTGTTTGTAGTGCCAGGACTGCACCTTGAAAGTAATAGATGAAAGTGCTCCCAAACTTACAGACATTGTATTTCTTGTTCTACTGAGTAGAGCAAGTCCTCCCATAGCAGGGTGGAACTTGCAGATCAGAGGGTGCTATTTACAAGCAAACTAAAGCCATGGCCTACATCTCCATTTTCCCCTAGAAATTAAGCACTGGAAGTAGTAACTGTTGCCATTTTCTTTGTAGCTTCAGATCTGCAGCCTGCTATATCTGCATCCTCCTCCCAATGTATGTATGGACATTCTAGACAATGCCCTTCGCAGGAAGCAATGGACTCTTCTGGGCAAGGTAATAGTGAGATGGTCTCCACCTTGCCACCAATCAATACTGTTTTCATGGGAACTGCTGCTGGAGGCACCTGACTTCCAGAAGTGGCTGCACCCCATCTTCAGTCCCAGGACTTGATGGCGAACAGGAATGAAAAAGTATTACACATCATTTTTTAAGACTACCAAGAAGATTTTACGATGCACTGAAAAAGCAACTACAGCTGGTTGCAGAGTCCATCCTGTCTCAAGTGCATAGCTGTCAACCCTCCCTGCTGTTTCCCACTGCTATAATAAGGGAATTTCCCACAAAAAAAGGTAAAGGTTGACAGCTATGCTCAAGTGTCTCTGGTCTTAAACACAGGAAAAGAGATCGTCCATTGCATTTTCTCTCCTTGTCACAATTATAACCAATATTCTTGCTTTTTTCCGTGTTATCAGGATGCTGTTCTTTCTTGGTGATCACTTTGCTGCCCCTTGATGCATGGCGTACCATATGCACCACCTCGTGGTTACAACAGTGTGCAGGTTCACACCTGACAATGGGTTGGCTATTCTGGATTTAACAGCTTTGCTGCACCATTATGATGTTCTAAATCATCTCACAAGAACACCCCTATATCAAAGAGTTCTGGTTTTGCTATGAGGCAGCAGTTGCTGCTCTCGAACCTATAAAGAAGGCATAATCAGAGTGAACTCTCTTGTTCTGCTTAAATGTCCTAGTTACCATCCTTTCTCTAATAAATTTTGTACAGGCGCTGGATATGTGCCAATATGCACTTTGTTCACTACTGTATTACACCAAGTGCTTTCTAGTCTATATTTGTTGCGTGCATAGTGAAGTGTAGCTTTATTTCACACCTGGAGGTCCGCTAGCTTTTGTGCACCAGCCCTAGATATCTTTAGTATGTACATACTGCTCACAGCTGGCATCCAGCAACTGAACTGGAAGGAGGTCAGGTGAGCAGCACAACCCCACCACTCTGCCCGCTACTGGCTCCAGGTAGGTCTGGATACGACCCCTGCCTTGAAGAACAATTGCCAGTCAGCACAGTGTAGATGATTCTGAGCTAGATGGATCAATGGTCTGATGCAGCAGAAGGCAGCTTCCTATGTTCCCACACCACAAAGTCCATGAAGCAGCGTGACTGTGACAGTGGTGTACTTACATGAAACATCTGGTTGCTGAGTAATGTGACAGCAGCCATGAACTGTAGAGCTTGCCTATGTAACATTGCATGTGTACATGAACACACCTACCATGTGAGTCAGCCTTTCAATATATAAAATCAGAACACCAGTACATGATCCATGTGAACTGATGAAATTTTCACAGTATTCCTCCATAAAGCACTGAAATTTTTGCCTGTTTTTTGTTGCTAAAGTCCCATAATTTTTGTCATGGCACAACAAAGCAGAGCAGAAACCAGCGATAAGTTCCAAAGAATTGTGTGTGGGGGGGAACATTCCTCTGCCTCATTATTCCTCTAATTTATATTTAAAAAGCAGTTGTCCTGTATCTTCATACATACATTTTGTTTATTTTGTAAAAGCAAAGAAACGTTATTTATCGCATGTTATTTACCTTTATTTATTAGAGTTGCAGAGTTCTTTGCAAGTTGCAATTCTGTTTGGCAGATTGTCAAATGTATGTGTTCTACCTCCTATGGAAATGTTTACAGGGTCATTTTTTATGATGGGGTGGTGAACCTGTAGTCATCCAGATGTTGTGGGACTCCACTTCCCATCAGCCCCAGACAACACATACCAGTGGCTGGGGATTATGGGAGTTGTAGTCCAATAACATCTGCAGAGCCACAAGTTCATCGTTTCATTTTATTGCTTCAAACCTATCTGGACCAAACTTGCATTTTCTAATCTTGTGGATTAAAGGGTTTATTTCAAATGCTATCAAGTGGCAGCCTCATTTTGTTATTTTGTTGTTCTCTGATTGCTTCAGACCTACACTCTTTTCCAACCTGATGCCCACTAGGTGCTTTGGATCATAAGTTGTACTTCAGAACATCTAGAGGGCACCAGAACAGGGAAGGCTGTTTGAGCGTATATTTCAGATGGAAAAAATATCTTTTGCCATCATTTTTCATGGTCAGCATTTCTTCTGAATTCTTTATGGTACAATTGGATTCACCATGTGTAAAATTGTCTCTCAGTTCCAGTGACTATAAATCTCAGGACTCCTTCATAACTGAAAACATTCCTCACTTCTGAATCTTTCAGCTGCACTACCACATGCAGCATGAAAGGAAGGGTATCTAGCGTTTGTCCAAACCAGGCATTCTACATGTCTTCCTTTGGGCCCCTTTAAAAAGACTAAGATCATGACCGTAGTCACCTTAGAGACCCTATCATCCTTAGCTAGCGGGAATGATGGGAGTTAGAGTCCAGCAACAGCTGGGGACCCAAGTTTGAGAAACTCTGTTAGAGTCTAAAATCCTGACTGCATTTTTGGGAACACATCAAACCATGACTAAGTCACCTTGCCAATATTCCTTGTAGCCTTACATGGTATCACCATAGTGCTATGAAGAAGAAGAGTTTGGATTTGATATCCCACTTTATTACTTCCCGAGGAGTTTCAATGCAGCTAACATTCTTCTTTCCCTTCCTCCCCCACAACAAACACTCTGTGAGAGACTTCAAATAAGTGTGACTAGCCCAAGCTCACCCAGCAGCTGCATGTGGAGGAGCAGGGACACGAACCCGGTTCACCAGATTATGAGTCTACCACTCTTAACCACTACACCACACTGGCTTCTCTACCCTGAAAAGCAACAGCAGCATCCTTCTGGCACATGCACCTGCCTATCTCTGGCATTAGAATAGAAAGGCAAGCTCCCTACCTGCTTGATGGCCTGCAGTGCATGTGATCAGAGGCTGAATTGTTGACTGCCACATCCTCAGATGCTTCGACACACAGCACCACATCTGTTTTATCCATAGTGTAAGGATGCAAAGATACTCACCCTAGTTCAGCATACATTATATTTAGAATCCCCTATAAAAGGCTTTAAATTAAGTCCTGCATCTAGTACATATTGAACACCATGCTCTGTTCTGTTCTTAACCTATTAATGTCAACAGAATCTTCTGAGGTCTTACGTACAAGCTAATGGAGTGTCATCACCATGATAAGGGGTGTGTGTGTGTTGGAGAGATCTAAGGAGAGAGGGCCTGGAAATACCTGTGTGTGTATTTGTGTAAGGAATGTAAGGAATGACTGTGTTGTTCAGATTAATGGGAGGTGAACCATGAGATGGATCTCTGTAGATGGAGACTGAGTTTGCCAGTGTCACACAAGTCCGATGATGGCCACAAGCTGCCCCAGCCATCATCTCACCATGCCCCTCCAACTTCCAGTGTAAGGCAGACAACTTACTCTTCCTTTTCTGGCCTCTATAGTCCTACCCCATCCCAGTAGACTTGTTCCAATAATAGCAATCTTCCAACAGTATTAAATATTTCTTCACACCAGTGGAATAAGTTTGCTGGGATGTGAGGAAGTATTGCAGAGGCCAGGAGATTAAGGTGTTAGCACCTCCATTCATTAGATACTGAAGGAAAAAGGTGAGATCAGGGCAGGTCACACTTTCTCAATGCAAAACAAGGAAGCTAGGGAACTGCTTAGGAGAACATGAGATTTTTACAAGCTGCTGGGTACCTTATTTCTAGAATTCAAGTTATTTAGCATCCAAATGCTTTTTAGAATGGTCGTGACATAGGCACCTGGAAATAGCAGAAAGATTCTAGTAAGCAGATGAAATAGGAAAATCTACTTCCCTTCCTCTTGGCTTAGTTGATTATTATCCCTGATCAAATAAAAGGCCACATGTTCTGGTTGCCCCATGCCCTGGTTGCTATAGTAAAGGTAGATACACAGTTAAATTCTGCATTTAAAAAGAGATTGATATTGAGAGTCTTTTTGTCTCCTTCATGTGCTGTATACCCCCATAGTGGTGGCAAGTTAATAGGAGTATTTCTCCCATTGTATGAGAAGCTTTACTCAGGAGATTTGCTCTACAAAAGGCTCACATATTTGTCAGCTCATAAGGCAAAGGAGAAAAAAAAAACCCTGTCAAATACACATACAAATATACTTATATGCCGAGCGTCAAACAAACATCAGGCTGTGACAGGAAACTAATATGGAGTCAATTTTCACGCTTGAAACTAAAATGAATAATGTACATTTGCCATTGTACTCTGTGTAATTTTATTGAATTTTTATTATTGCAAGCCATCTTTGGGAATGATGATGGTGTTTATAATAAAATACCATAGAGTCATTCCTACCTGATGCTAATAGGCTTCTGCTTATCTTTCATCATAAGAAAATCTCAGTGATGTTGTAGTAGCGACTGGAATGGTGCAGTAGAAAGAGTGCAGAGTCCAGGATTCACATCTCCACTCAGCCCTGAAGCTCACAAGGTGACCTTGGGCCAGTCACTGTCTGTTAGCCTAACCTGCCTCACAGGGTTATTGTGAGGATAAATTGAGGAAGGGGAGAATTGTGGACTCCTTCTTGAGCTCCATAAAAGAAAGAGAGAATATAAATGTAACTCCCACATTGGGAGGGCATGCACTCTAAAAGGCAGACTAGGAATCCATTAAATGGTGGTGGAGGTAGCAGTAATTTATTTAATAAATTAAATTACTGCTACCCCCCTCCACCATTTAATGGATTCCTAGTCTGCCTTTTAGGGTGCATGCCCTCCCAATTTGGGTTACAACAAATTCAGTTAAAATCCCAATAGTCAAATCTTGATATATGCAATAAAATCAATAAAAAAAACATTAAAATCCTTAATTCTTAAATATAATAGCTACAGAATTATCTAAATGCAGACTGGAATTTTAGGGTTTTCCAAAGGACAACAGAGGCAGGGAGTTTACAAATTCTCCTGGGGAGGACAGGCCAGATAGATGAGGCCACCACAAACAAGGCACTGTCCCTGGTACTTAGCAAACCAACTGCATGGCCCAGGATGTTGATGGCATTCTTAAAGCCAAGGAAGGTACATAAGAGTGTAGGTGATCATTCAGGTAGCCTCATTTCAAACTGCTTAGGGCTTTACAGGCCAAAACTAGCACCTTAAATTGGGCTCAGTGGCCAAGAGTCGGCCAGAGCAACTGGCAGAGAATAGGTGTGCTAATAAGTCCTACAAGTGTTCTTGATGATGAACTCTGCTCCTGTTGAAGCTTCTGGGCCATTTTTAAGGACAGTCAGCTGGTCATTTTTAAGGACAGTCATATAGTGCTGGAGGAGACTCTTGAGAGTCCCATGGACTGCAAGAAGAGCAAACCTATCCATTCTGAAGGAAATCAGCCCTGAGTGCTCACTGGAAGGGCAGATCCTGAAGCTGAGGCTCCAGTACTTTGGCCACCTCATGAGAAGAGAAGACTCCCTGGAAAAGACCCTGATGCTGGGAAAGATTGAGGGCACAAGGAGAAGGGGACGACAGAGGATGAGATGGCTGGACAGTGTTCTCGAAACTACCAACATGAGTCTGACCAAACTGAGGGAGGTAGTGGAAGACAGGAGTGCCTGGCGTGCTCTGGTCCATGGGGTCACGAAGAGTCGGACACGACTAAACAACAACAACAACATGTAGAGAACATTGCAGTGATCCAGGCTGGGTATCTCCAAGGCATGTGTCTCTGACACAATTGTCATTTTGTTGAAGTAACTAAATGAGGGACATTGATAAAGCATTTCTTGTATATAAACTCAGCCACTCTTACAATAGTCCTGTAAAGCGGGTGAGTATTATTAACTGGCATTACATTTGCAATGGCAGGGAGGGGAACACCACTTGCGTTCATCTCTTGTAAAAATCAGTAGAAAAATGTAGGCACAAAAGTCTCCACACATGCTGCCTTTTGCTTCTGTTTTTGGAAGTTTAACTCAGAACAGCTATTTGAATCTTGCTGTTAAACTTCCTCCGCCCTCCAAGAAACCCAGAGTGGCACCTCTGTGGTTTATGAGGGATTGAACTTTGCCATTCATCTGGGTGGGATTTAAAAAAAACTGTGTTCTCTGGTTACACTGCTCACCTTTTCCTCAGGTCCCAAAAAACTTTGTTTTCGTCTTTGTCGGCATTCTGCAAAGTGGATCTGAACATGAAGCAGTCTGGGTAAGATTTAACAGTGATGTGTGTCCCTCCATGGGCAATCATGAATGTCTAGGATTTCTGCTTTAACACCTGCATTGTCTGCCCACAAAAAGCCTGTCTCCCTTAAGCACCACTTTATCTGCTCTTCTCAAGAAGAGCTCCTGAGACTCAAAAGCCAAACAAGCAATGGAGGAAGAGATCAAAGCAGAGTTCTCTCTGTGTTACATGTGGCCATGACATCAGTGGGGAGAACAATTGGATACCTGATACCCATGGGCAAGCACCACTGGCCAAATCTGACTTCCCCCAATTTATCTGCCCTGATAGGAACGGCTTCAGTACCAGACAATGCAAAATGATAAAACACAGGAGAGGCAATTTGTTAAAGTGCAACCACAAAGAATGCTTGACTTATCCACCCACCCCTCAGCATATTTCAGAACCTTTTTCAAAATGCACATCTTTTCTTAGGGCCAAATGATGCAGCTGCTTGCAGCCTTTCTCTGTCCTTGCCTGTTCTAAAACAGGGAGCAGCCTCCGAAGCTGCCAGCTGCAGCCTATGAATCGTAGGTGTCTGGCTGGCTGCTGTGTGCTCTTGTTTTTCCTCCCTGCAAAAACAAAACAAAAAAAGCAGACGTGAGAAAGGAAAACTTTGAGCAAAAAGAAGACAGAAAGGTTTGCCGTAAACCAGGGTTGAGGAACTGGATCCAGCCAGGGGGTCGTTCTGACAAGTGGCTGGGGGCATTAAATAGTCCTCTCTTCCCATCCATATCCCTCACCACCAATTCCTTCATGGAACCATGGACCAGCAGAGGTGCTCTCAGTGAGCAAATGACTAGGAGAGCAGTAGGAGAGAATCTTTCATACCAGTGCAAAGGTGGCTGTGCTTTTTCAACTAATATGACAAGCATATGCCCAACTAAATTCTACTCAAAGCAAATTCATTGAAATTAATGAATCTTAGCCACATCCATTAATTTCAGTGGGTCTATTCTGGGCAGAACATAGCTGGCTATAATCTGTAATTTCCCTGTTGGCAGATGCAGCACAGCCACCTTTCCACTACTAGAGAAGTTAGAACATAACATTGTACTTGCAGGAGACTGTTTTCATTAGATGCACTTCATTCATGCTGTCCATGACGTCTTGGGACCACAACAGGGATGATTAACAAACATAAACTGGGAAATGAGTTGATCTTCAGGAAAAGGCAACTGCAGCAGCTAATGCAAAGTTCTGGTTAAACATTGCCTTACCGTTTGCTCTAGGCCGTCTGTTGTTTTTATGTTAAAGGCTTAGTTGAGGTTGGCCGCAGTATTGACTTTGTAATTAAACTATTTTAACTTCAGGATTTGGTAATCACCATATTTAAACCATCTGGTCCATAGCTGGGGGTTGACTTTCTCCTTTCAAAGCCTAAAGAAACCCCCTGCGTTATGTTTTTTTAACCTGCAGCTCTGGGAACTTCACAATCCCTGTTCTTTGGCACGTAATCCTTGGTCAGTTGCAGGGGAAATGGGAATGACTTCCTGTTTCTGTGACAAGAAAGGGTTTCTTCCATCCAAAATCACTGTGCATGGGCTAGAAAGGCTGGGCGGTCCCGGGAGGAAGCATTTAATGCCATTGCACAATTATGCGAAGGTATCTGGGAAGTGGCCCCACCCAAAACACTGTCTCGGTTCAGAGCAGGTGCTGTAACTGGAGCGGGAGAGCAGGTAGTTTATATACAGATGTCTCTGGCCTTTTCAGTTAAATTTTAGAGCTGGGTGACACCTTTTCCTGAGACACTGGAGGGTTACTGCCAGACAACAGTGACAGGTTGGTGGTGGAGTGAAGTCGTGTAGCTGCCCACTCAGTGCTTCCAGAACTGCTGCTTTCTCGGACAGGACTGGGGTGGGAGCAAGGTTAGGGCTGTCTAGGTGTGTCAAGGAGTTCTACTGACAATCCAACACTCCTGCTGGTATACCCACATGGTAAGCAGCAGCGATGCTGGTGCCTCCATCTCACCACTGCACCACTGCTGCTTCCAGATACTCAAAGAGTATAGGACAATTACATTTTGCAGCAGGAGCAGGAAACTGCTTTGGGGTGATCTTCCGAGGGCTGCCTAGCAGTGGGTGGGGCTAGCGGTAGAAGCAGGCAAGGGCCCGAAACAACAAAAAAAGTGGCTTGAGCAACAAATGGGGCTTTTACTTTTGTGCAGTAGTCTACATGTCTTTGACGTGATGTCAGAGATTTCCACACACACACACAAATACACAACTCTACCCTCTAGGCAGGGAGCAAAGAGGGTTTGCCACTGTTCAAGGACACTTTGCAGCCAGGAAAAAGCACTCAAGGAAGGTGCAGATCAAGCTTAACTAGTTTCCTATTTAATTAATATGGCTGAGGGTTTTTTTAAAAAAATATTTTTTCCAGATAAAAAACACATACTAACAAATAAGATGCATATAATAAAACTTGACTATAAACTTAGTCTCACTGCTATTTGCAAGTGCAGAGAAAGAAGGAAAAAACCCAATCATTTTTAGGGGAATACTGGTTGACCATTTTTGGGTGTTATGTACTCAATTCTGAAACGCTCTCTGAAAATTCCAGCTACTGTTAATCACTTAGTATTCTTGTTGGACTTTACTATTTTTGCTCTTTATGAGGGGCAATAATCACATCATTCAACCACTTCATGCTGTCCTTTGTAATTGGCAGGCCAGTGTGGTACCTGACCACAGTGCAATGGCAACATATCAATTAGCTTTCATACATCTTGAGTAAAAGAAGAGGACCGGGTTTTGTGGGGAACTGCTCTTAATGGATCATTGCTACTTTTCCGTTTATCCAACAAGCACTTACTCCAAAACGTGTCATGACCTGCCAACTTGTTTAAACCATTAAAAAGTGCTTAATGTGGTGAGATATGGCTGTAGAGGGTCCATAATTCTGTTTTAAAAGCCTTTGGTTTGCAAAGCTTTCTGCTAATGTTGGCAACAAAACTATTGAAGCCTCTGCAATAAAGCATTCTCTGAACAAATGCATCTTCTCATGGCCAATATTAAAATTTATATCTGTTTTTACATTAAACATGTTGGCTTCTTTCATGTTTCCTTTCCTCTCCAAATGTCTTGGTCGGGAAGAGGTGCTGGAGGAAATGGACTAGCAACAGGAGGATGCGAAGAAGACATTAAACAGATGTCAATGGGGCCGTTATCGCAGGGTTTTTAGATATTGCCACCTGTCCTGTGTCCCACCAACTATTACTTTAGCACTTCCAATCATCGTGTAGCAGAGGTATTAACATTTCTATTAAATCTTTACTACCGCATTAGAGAGAAGCCAAAGTGCATGCCTTCGTATTGTGTCTGTTGCTGTGAAAGTACAGATGGAAGTGGCTGACACTGCAGCTCCTAACTAGCTCCCCCCACAGATTCACTGGCATTCAGTGCTGTTTTTCTAGAAAGAGAGGTGCCAGAACTCACCATGAACGCCTCCCTTGTTCTTTTAGATTGGAAATGGTGCCCACGGAAGAGGTGCTGGAACTCAGTTCCATTGAGTTCCGGCTGGGGGAAAAGCCCTGAATATTGGCTGCTCAGTCCATATACCCAAGAGAAAAAGCACTTGGCGGTCCCTAGTGCATCTTGATAGCCATGCATTTTCCCAACTGGAAGCCTATGATGCTGACCATCACCTGTGTATATCTGTGAAAATATAAGCATTCGTTAAGAGAAATCCCTAAAACCTTTTCATTTTCAATTCAAGGCCTTAGAACACATACCAATGGATTTTGGTCAAGGGTCTGATATCGGGGGGGGGGGGTCTTTAAAATATGAAATTTGCTTTATTAATAGCTGAGTAGATTTCAGACCGTTTTAGCAATTTTACAGATTGCTTCAAATATTATTTCCTTCAATGGAAGTAAGCAAGTGACAAACTGGCAAAATATGGCAGAGTATTCAGTGGTGTGCACATACATACATACATACATACATACATACATACATACATTGGGGGGGGCTATATTTGCTCCATTGTCCTAGGAAGAGGGCACAGCAATACTTGGGCTCCCTCTACTGGTTTGGAGCCCAACCCACAATCTAGTTGACATGAATTATCACAAGCAATGGAAATGGTCACCCCAGTGAACATACAGCAGTATTTATTTATACATTTCCAGCATCTATAAATTTAGAAATACATCTCATGACAATTTTATGTTTTCAGCCTATGCGAAAAATGTTTTTGTTCACCCAAGCATTGTCAACAGTAGCAATACTGGTGGCATATATTACTGGTCACTGTGCGACTGTGAAATAGTATTTCATCCTGTTTTTATTTCATGGTATCATGTATTGCATGCTTTTTCTCTGGTATATCACATGGGTGTTTTTTTTTAAAGACCTATTAAAACAGTTTACAAATATTTAACATAAATAAGTAAATAATGCCAGCTGCGTTGGAGAACATCTGCTGGGAAGGTGGGGTGGTGGGCACATATGTAAAATAAAACAAATAAATAATAAACACAAGGCTATTGCCAGTTCTGATCTGAGGAATGGTCCTTTCTGCGCCACAATCATTGTTGTGACTGGTGCAGAAAGGCCTTCCTCAGCTCCTCATTCAGAAGTGTGTAATAATCAAATCTGTTTCCAAGAGTGACATAAAATTACTTCCATGTAAACGGCTCCAGACTCCCATGCAGGCCAGACAGGAAAGGAAGTTCAAACTATTTGGAGTGTGTCTAGCTGGCTGTTATTCTATCGCAGATGCTGCTGCTATAAGCAACATATTCAATACCATCCACACTTGCAATGTGAGTTATGTCCTATTGCCTGTCACACTAGGCATATCATGTGGTGTCTCTGATTTCTTTTACTAGGTTACAGCAGGATTGGACAATAATGTGTTCATGCAGGCCTTGCCACAGATCAATAATGATAAGGGTTTGTTTTTTTTTAACGGAGGAAAGCTTTTAGAAGGCAGCCACCATACCGCTAGATGGCAGTACTGCCTTGGCTGTATGGAAGCCACTGCAGCAGAAGTCGCCATCAATCACTTACAGCCACAGGCACATATTTCTGCTTAATACAATGAAATAAGGTCTTGCAATGTGACAAGGATGGTGTGTGAAACATCTGCGTTGTATTTTACTATGTGCATCCTAACTTTAGGGACAATGGCTACATGTGTCTTAGGCACATCTAAATTTGTTTCCCATAATGCACGTTTACGTGCAGCTGCCCTTGGAAATGTTCAAAAACTTTGAAAGTTGTTCAAAGCTGGTACAAAATGCTGCTCATTTTTTCTGACAATAGACTCCTAACCCAGTAAACCTAGAGGGACATTGGCCATAGGATGCTATGTGATTCATGCAGATAGAAACTCTTTGTGAGGCAAAGGGTCCTCTGAAGTTTCCACAGCAGGAACTCCAACAGAATGTGGCTGCTTTTGAATCTAAGGTCTCATACATTTTCTGCTGCTTTCTTTAAAATTGTTTTTGTCAATTGCTATTGCTAAGGGGAAATAACAAGCCTGCACAGCCGTCTCCAGAACTCCTGCGTAACAGCCCAAAACTAAACAGGTGACACATTCCATCATCACATCTTCTCTCTATACCAGGAAAAGCATCTCCAGTTGAATTTCTGCCTTGTAGCTGTTGGTCAACCATTTCTATATCAATGAAGCCTACTTACACAGTACAGATAAGGAAGGCTTGCCATTAATTTTTACTGCTAACGGGTGGGGAAACCTTTCACTTCTCATAATACCTACACACAGCCTGGGTTGGGTTAATCTGTGACTTCTTTCTTATTTTTCCAGTCTTAAACCAGTTTGAGTGTGAATTTCTTCTAATACACACATTTTTGTATGTAATTTTGCCTAATATACATATTTTTACACCATTTCTCCTGATATTTACACACTTTACTCCAGTACATGCATTATTGCATACTTTACTTGGCTGAAGAATATAATTAGCTGGATCTAAATCTTATTTCAACATAATTTGCTTTGGAGAAGATAATAATTTAGGACCAACTTGATAGTGGGAGATAAAAAGGTCATTCTTTGGGGGAATAGACAGTTTAATATGTGAAATGGGAATTTGACCATCAGGATCTACTTCACCCTTATTTTGCCCTCTCCCAAGATTTCTCCCCAATACTGTCAGTGCTTGCTTGGCCAAGTTTAGCACTCCCTTCAGGGGTTTTCATTCAATTTGGCATTCCTTACTTCCTGGCCTAAATTGTTGTGGTATTCTGCTGCACATTGTTGAAGAGGTGCCACAATTCATGGTGAGGTGATTACACATTTCAGTGATGAGTTAAGCAATTCTTAGCATAGATGTGCATTCCCCCACTCCAGCACACATGATTTGCTAAACACTTGGTCAGAGAATGATCTGCAGGCATGCCTAAATAAATGGATGTGTGTTATTTTTCATGTATGCAATCGATTCTCCAAGCAGGAAATGGATCTTAAATTCTATCTTCCCTTTCTGAAGTTGTCCTCAATCTCTACTGTGCCAGTTTTATTTTTTAATCAAAGCCCCTACCAATCCAAAAAATCGAAGAAACAGCTGGAAAGATGAAGGCAAAAACAGATTAAGAATAGCCAAAGACAAACCTTATGAGTGATAGAATAAGATCTAGAGCACACCCGGGCAGGATTTATTTTGAAAAGCAGTTGCAATACTGTACTTTGTATAATCAAATTTCTAGAGTTTACAGCAGGGGTGACTAACCTTTTGGTTTCCAGATGTTGCTGGACAAGCACTCTTGACATTCCTGACCACTGGCCATGCTAGCTGGAAATGATGGAAGTTGGAGTCCAAAAAGATTTGGAGAGTCACAGGTTTATAGGTGTCATGAATGAGCCAGCTCCCAGGGAAGGGTCATCTTGATTGATGATGGCGGAGGCTGCATTAAAGCCGCCCAGAGCTATCTGTTTGTTTGACAATAAAGCATCATTTTTAATTAACTACACTCACTGTGTTATCAAGCCAGGGGCTGGACTCCTGACAATAGGGCAGGTTTATCTGGCTGTGTGTTGACACTCCAAATTGCTAGCATAGAGGGCTGCACTATGGACTTGTCCCTATATTCCAGAATGCCTAATGGTCATTACTAGCTTGCCCCCCCCCAATCCTTTATCTGGCCCTGGTAGTTAAAGCTGTGTAACAAGCTGCTTTAGAAGCCAATGGCATGAAGTCTTCCAAAGATCCCAAAAGGGAGTGGAACACTTGAAGCTGTTAATAGCTTTTATCTTCATCCTTTCCCAGGATGCTAATAATCACCTGCCACATCCTCTGATCATGGAACCAATTTTATCATTTCAACTAGTTGCCAATCAGAGAGAGAGAGAGAGAGAGAGAGAGAGAGAGAGAGAGAGAGAGAGAGAGAGAGAGAGAGAGAGATGGCAGCGAATGTATGGCTCTTTCAGCCATAGGCATGTAAGCTTGGGATAGAAAACAATTTCAACATTCCCAGCCTGGAATCCTGCCCTTAGCAAACACGTCTGATGATCATACATGGTCTTTTGGCAGGCTCAACTCATGGCCATCTGTTGAGGATGGCCTTGTGCCTGCTTAGATGAGGGCTTGCCAGATTCAATAGGACACAACAGCAGATGCCAAGTAAAACTTGACTGCTTGTCCTCCTATTATTTTAATTTCAAATTACGCAGTAATGTTGATCTGTATTGTAACATAGTTGCATTTTAAAGGAATTAACACTTGGTTTCAGCTAGATTATAACAGAAGCATTAGAGGAGGGCATCAGTTGAGAGAACAACCCCCCCTCCCCATTTCTAAAATGGCTGTCAAGAGTTGCTGTAGTAGTCCTGCTTCAAAAGAGCTTCATGCTATGGACAGCAGCCTAGTCCTATAAATTAGCTTCTGTTGCCATGGTGCAGCAGTAAGGATGTACAGTAAGCCCGCAACTTATGCTTATTTAATTTATACAACTGCAGCTTTGCATGGGTGGATGGGGGGAATAAATCCACTCTTCAGGGGTCCCTTTACCTTTACCCCCACCAATGCAAAACTGTGATCCAGGATTACCTGGCTTTAAGAAGATGGCACAAAGGCTCTGGTAGGATCCTAGCCTTCGCACCACCTTCCCAAAGGTAGGTAAGCAGTCCTGTACCTTGTGGGGACCCCAATTCTGGAGTTCCTGGTTTTATGCAATTTTGCATTTCCACGTGAATCCCCGGAACCAAACCCTTGCATAAGATGTGAGCTAACTATGCTGGGGTTTTTTGTTTGTTTGTTTGTTTGTTTTGTCTTTAAACTCTGCTATTGCTAGGGAACAGCTAAGGATGGGAGGGGGGGTTCAATTCAGTTCACATTAAAAGGTGAACCTACCTAATTCACACATTTCAGAATAACACACAAAGCAAACTCATCTTCTGAAAATCACACTTCTCTGAATTTTTCAGTGCAGTTCTCCAGTCAAGTAATGTGTACAAAGATGCATATATTAAAGTGTGTTTAAAAATGCAAATATTAGTGAATATAACATACAAACATGCTTTATATTATGGGAAATTGCTTCACACAATTACCGGTATGTGAACCATTGCTGCCGGTCAGTTCTGAGCCATTGGTCTGACTCTGGACCATTGGTCTGACTCTGTAACATACCTGCCTATGCTCATAGGTTCTTAGGTCTGTAAAGGATTGAAAGCCTTCGTGTTTTTAAGCCTATGTGTGGGGTCCATGTTGCAAGATGTCAACCTTATATTCAGCCTGATTTCAAGGCAGAATGATCACACAATAGTTTCATAAGGCCAAAAGCATGCTTATTTTTCAGAATGGTTAAAAACTGTTACCAAACCCTGTGATATTTCTCTGCCACCCCTCAAGACCAGTTGTGCATACATAAGGAGAAGAACTGTTGGTATGTTTCCCCCCCCCCCCTGAAATAATCAGTCGTCAACAATACAGCTTAGTATTTCAAGCAATAAACCTACTTTAATCACTGATAACAATCCTAAATCCCCATGAATGAGAAAGCAGGATCTTTTCCGGATTAGTAAACACAGTTAATATATGGCCTATCCTTTGGCATGAATGCTCGTTGCAAGGTTTGCTTTAAAAATATACAATGCACACGCATTGGACTGAATAGCAGTTGAATGTGCTGTAATTTATCTGTAAAACATAGCTGGCTGCAAGATTTACTGTGCCAAAAAATGTGGAGAGTGATTTCCCAGATATTTACCACTGATGAGAGAAATGCTGGCAATGTCTGCTGGGGAACTCTACACACAGAATGAGTGACCTGCCGCACATTTCAGGTTAAGAAGCACGCACTTGTGGAATTCTAGGCCTCTGCAATAGACGGGACCCATAAATTGATGGGCACAACCCACTTCCTACATTTGATAGGAAAGCCTATCTTGTGCATTTCCAAAATGGCCAAGATTTAGAGAGCGCAAATAATATAAGAGCCGGCAACATGGCTAACAGGGCAGAAAGCTGTAGAAGCTCACTCAACATCTGGCAAATTGTTATTCAGGAGGAATGCGAAGCTCCTCCAAGCTAATGGATTATTTCTAATCATTGGTGTAAGTCAGGGGTGAGGAACTTTCTTTTCAGCCAAGGCCTGCCTTCCCTTGTAGACAAGCTTCCGAGGATCTCATGCCAGGGGTGGGCAGGATCAGAAGCCAAAGGGGGAGGTGCAAAATACAGGATTTTTACATTGTCTAGTCAAGTTGGCACTGCTCTCTAACCATGCAAAAGACCTGAATGAGAAAAAAAATATCATTGTGGCATTGCTACAGGTTGCAATCTTTGCACTATATTCAGAATGTGCATTGCCCAATAAGTTAGAGAAGGCTTGGCAGAGTGATGTTACAGAGGCTGGCAATGATGGCAAAATAAGGTGGTAAAAAGGGTCTAGAAACCAAGTCGTATGAGAAACGGTTGAGGGAATTGGCTATGTTTAGCTTGGATAAGAGAAGACTGAGAGGAGATATGATAGCCATCTTCAAATATCTTAAGGGTTGTCACATGGAGGATGAATCAAGCTTGCTTTCTCCTGCTGCAGAGGCTAGGACCCAAACAAATGGATTCAGGTTACAAGAAAGGAGATTCCAACTAAACATCAAGAAGAACTTTTTGGCAGTAAGAGCTGTTCGACAGTGGAACTGTCTCCCTCAGGAGGCTGTGGGCTCTCCTTCCCTAGAGGTTTTTAAGCAGAGGTTGGATGGCCATTTGCTTGGCAGGGGGTTGGACTGGATGGCCCTTGTGGTCTCTTCCAACTCTATGATTCTATGATTCTAGTTGAGATTTCTGTGTTGCAGGGGGTTGGACTAGATGATCCTCATGGTACCTTCCAGCTCTACAATTATATGATTCCCTTGGTGGTTAACCCTTAGGTACTTCCCTGGCTATATGTCATGTTTGATTTTCATGGTGTTAGTAACCATCTATGATAGACTTTCATCCTGCTGAGATTGACGTGAATGGCTTGCTTTGGCACATCCATATCCCAGTCTTTCTCTCCAAATTTCCAATTCAGATCATTCTCCCATTACTCTCTAGAGCAAGGAAAGGCAACCTGTGCCCCCCTCCAAATGTTATTGGACCGCACCTCCCATCACCTCCAGCCAGCATGGCCAATGATAAGGGATGATGGGATCTGGAGTCCAGCATCATCTGGAGGGCCACAGGTTGCCTACCCCTACTCTACAGTTTAAACCATGGCAAGGGAAATATGCCAGTCATGTCTGCTACCCTCCCTGCCATATTGTGACATGGCAACACTAAGGGGATGGCGAGGACCAAAAGATGGTGTGGGAGCAGCATGGGTTGAATCAGTTTGAAATAACCAGTCAATTATTTGGCTGCAGGCTTCCAGCAATGTTTCTCTTTTTATCTGACTTTGTGTGTTTGCACCTATGAGAATGCATATTGGCAATTTCTCCCTCTCTGTGTTTTCATGTAACAAAGGCTGAACTGTAGCCTTCAACTACGAGTTTCTTTCAATAGGGATCTGAAAACATAAACACACTCAGCCTGCTCTCCTTTGAAAATGTTGCATTGTTGTGAAAATTCTCTCTTCCCTTTGACAGTCATAAAAGAAAATCCATGTTCTTACATGGAAATGCAGAGAGATTCCCTCCACCCACCTACCTTGGGCACAGCACCCTGCCATCTTTGTTTTGATAGTGATAGTCAGGCATAACACAAATGCCTTTGTACAAATTCTCCCTCCTGCCACAATAGCCCCAATAATAAATTAACTGAAGAGGCTGTCAATTAAACACTGATACTAATCTAGGCATAAAAGCTCCCTTTAAAAAGGACTATTTTATAGCATATTTTATAGCATTATCAATGTTGGCTTCATCCCGTCCAATCCCAAAACAATTGAATGCTCCACATAGTAGAAGCCATCTAGGCAACACTTGTAAATGTGAATTACTCCTGCTATAGATACAGCCCTTGCAAAGAATGCTTGGAGATTAAAATGCCTATTGTGTGAGGAAGGCATAATGGGTTTTTAAAAACTGGTAGTACATCAATAATTAATGTTGGTACCTATAATGAAAAGATTGCCAAGGACAATTGGGGAAATGATTTTAAGTGTCCTTGGAAACTAGAATGCTGTTCCAATTTTAGTCTTATCCTTATTAAGTGTGGCTTAAAGTTCGGTTTCTTTGAATTGTGGAGATTTGAACATTATTGAAATAGATGTCTTTATATGCTGATCTTTTAGGAAGGAAGTGATATATCCATCTATTATCTATGCCTGAAGATGAAAATGCAACAATTTTGTTCAAGAATTAAGGCAAAATACATTGAATGACAGGGAGTTTTAACTGATGTGTTTTTGTATTATTTCCATAGGGAGAGGTAGTTCAGTGGTACAGCGCATACGTTGATGCCCTGGGCAGTAGCCAATGGTGTGTTGTGTTGGTGGGACCACCAGTCAATTGTATTACTGCTGCTTACCAGGGGGGAGAATGGGAGAGGCGAGGAGCACCAGTTTGGCTCAGCTGGTGTGTTTACACCATGCCAACCTTGCCACTGCTTGGCTTTGCCCTCATCTCCTGATGAGCATCAGCAACATTCCTGGGCAAAGGTCAAGTGAGCACTGCTGCCTCACCACATCTCCTGGTCTCAGGTTCCATTCCTGACATCTCCAGGTAGGGGTGGGGAAAACCACTCTCTGAACACCAGTAGATCAGCGGAAGCTAAGTGTGTTGCTTTTGAGGTGTTGCTGGGCTACAACTCCTATCATCCATGGCCATTGGCTACACTGGCTGAGTTGATAGGAGTCCCAAGAACACCAGGAGGGCTACAGATCCCCTCCCCTGACTTATATGTGTCAAGGGGTGCTTTGCAGCCAAAGGAATGCACAAGGCAGATAGTTAACTCTTTATTGTCAAAGATAACACAGTTGCTTTGACAGCTCTGGATACCTACGCCCACCAGTCTAGGTTCTAGGCAGCCATTCCCAAGTCCACGCTCTATGGAGCAGTTGCAGAAACAGGGAACCCCTCCACCAGTTTGTGTACCTTCCCCCGACAAGTGTAGCTGGAGTCTACACCTGCATGGAAACTTCCTCTGCTCATCCCCTTTCAAACGCCTTCTGGCCAGTACAGTTCCCCAGAAACCACTAACCCCCTCTCCTGAGCCAAACTCGAGCCACCCTTCCCCCAACATCAGCATCTTGCCTGTCCCTGACATTGTGGTTCCTGTAAAGATATAAATCAGCATCAAATTAGTAAGAAACCATCCAAATTGCAGGGATTTGTCTAGATAGAACTACCTGTATGTCGAGACCTATTTTTCTAGTTCAGTATTTCCACTTAGAACAAGACTTGCATAGGAGGAGCACATTGTCAGACCGTAAATTGTTTCTGAGACCCATGAAACTCTTGTTTTGCCTTTGGACTAGTGAAATCCAGTCATGCATTCAAAAAGGCCCAGGAAGTGAGAGCTTATTCCCATTCTTTCCTTCTGTTTACCAAACATGCTGTTTTGTGTGATGCCACAGAGTAATGGCTCTGCTGTTCAGAAAACTGTCTACTTTACAAGAATTCAAAGAGCTAAAAAAAAGCTCTGGGAGCCTCTCCGTTTAAATAAACAATCCTACCGCACCTCATCTTTGAGATAATAGATTGTAATTTGGTGTGAAAACAGTCATCTCTAAGGCAGCACTGGCCATGCTATTCAGAAAGGAGGTAGAGCAATATTATTCAGGGCAAAATAGTTAAACGGGAGCATTAATGTCTACATTTTTTAGTTACAAACTGTCCCTGCATACAGCAACAGCCTTAAATATTGCATCTGCTGTTGGATTGTCTTTTGGGTGGTCATGTGTTCAGAAAGGCCATCCTCTGTTTGAAGGGCTGCCAGAGGACATTATTTATTTGAAGGAGTCCTCTCTCTGAAGAGCTATCAAGTCCAAGTCCAGATTGAAGACAAAGAACCATAAGGAAGGAGAGTTGAGGCCTTGAAGTTGTCTATCGCCTGGGCAGCAGCCTCAGGAGAAACAGTCTCCCCCACTAGGATAAGATGAACTGCATTTACCGGTATATTTACAGGTAGGTAGCCGTGTTGGTCTGCCATAGTCAAAACAAAATAAATAAGGAATAATAATAATGAGCTCATATCAAGAACAAACCTAGTTGGTCTCTAAGGTGCTACTGGAAGGAATTTTTTTAAAAAAAATTTAAGTTTTGCATTTATATTGTAAATTATCATTATGGTAATTATTACTAAATCTGCAGCTGTAAATATAGGTCATAATATGCAAATTTTATGCAATTTGTTGTTCCCTTCAGTCCTCTTTTTAGCGATTCATTTTTCATTTTTTAGTAATGTGTAGCCTTATTTCTTAATGCACACCTTAATACATGAACCTTTCTTAATACCCCATTTTATACCCATTTTATGAAAATATGTTTCCATTCCTTTGTGGAGGTGATGCATACCCTCCAACATTTCTCCGTTGAAAATAGGAACGTCCCATTCTATAATGATAATTTTACTATTTATAGCCCACACATCTTACTGGGTTGCCCCAGCCACTCTTTTTTTTATTACTTACTTCTTACTTTACTTACTTACTTACTTACTTACTTAAATTTTAGTTTTACATTTTCTATTTTACATATTTTACATATACAAACAAAATAAAAACAGAAACATAAAATCCCCTTTGACTTCCCTCCCCCCATTGTGGATCTTAATGTAACGATTTCCCCCTCTGCATCTCTTTCATAACTCTATTCTTATAAATCCTTTATCATTCCATAGTTCAGTTTTTTACTACCAGTTTTCTGTCAATCCTACCAATGTAATTGTTTACAATAGTTTTCCAAATAGATTACTTTCCCCATTCTGTATTAAAGTCTGCCTCTTCATGGTTTCTAATTCTTCCTGCAAGTTTTGCCATCTTGGCATAGTTCATCTGGCAGGGGAAGAAACCAAGAATAAAGTATACATTATTGACAGATGCCAAAGAAAAGATGTGGATTCTCCTTACCAGATCTGAGATTATATTTTGAGGCATCTTGTCTTTTCTGGTTAACGGAATGGATATCGTGGAATATGGTTCCATTTAGATCTTGAAGGACACAATAACAGATTTAGCTGGCACGCCTATTTGTGGTATGACAATGTTAAAGTTCATAAAGCTTTTTTGAATCATGTTATAAGGAAACCAGTGTATGAAGTATGGGACAAACATACAAATTTATTGGAACACAAAACACCATAGTGGCTCTCTCCACTTGAAGCAATATTGGTGGAAAGAAGAATATGAGAAATAATTGGGCAACATATAAAAAACTATTATTAGAAGTAGATAAAAGATTTAAAATTAAGGAGGTTTGAAGATATAAGAGAATTAGTAACTGATTGGTTGCAATATCAGAAACTTAGTTAGACAAAAAGAAGGGTTTTTAAAAAAATTAAAAACTAGGCTAATTTCTAAAATGTATAAACTTTTATTAAATTGGGCAAACGAAAGATGAACAGGTCAAATCAGTTATGATTCACTGGGCTTAAAATTTACAGCTTGCTAAACTTTGAAGGAGAACTATATGAAAAATTAATATATCACTGGTATATTATTATGGACTGGACCATAATGTTGGAATGACCAGGTGGTCTCTGGGAAGGACCATTTTGACAATGTTTTACTGATGACTGGCAGCTTAGCAAGAGAGTTATAAAGCATTTAAACATGCTGCTAGTAATGACATAGTTGATTAAGGCTGTGTTATGTCAAAATTGTAAGAGAAAGGCGGTCCTGATATAATAGTTTACATGCAGTGTTTTTATACAGGCTAAGAATCTCTTTACTGACTCAGAGGCTTTAGCGCCAGTGCTTTTCTGATGTTGACAGATCCATCTGCTTCCCCTCAATTAAACAGGCAAACATGTAAAACCATCTAACACATATAGTACTACATTTCAAGGGATTAAGAAATCAAAAGTAACTCTTCATCATAAAATTGCATCACACTGCATCTCCCTGTAAGGATTGAGGGAGAATCTAAATATACCACAGATTAAAAATATGTGTGATCATACTTAAATGTGTGTGTGTGTGTGTGTGTGTGTGTGGCTTAACTTATGTGGCATCAGTTGTCATGCCCATTGAAGAATAACAGGCTAGTGTGAGAATTCAGCCTTAGTTGCATCAAGAAATTCTGATAGAGAGACCTCCTCTTTGCTACGCTCCCACAGTGCTCCTGGAACTTTGCAAAGATAGAAATGCCCAAATGAGCTTTCCTAATGTAATTTGTATATCATACCCCCAAGTTTGCTGGGGCTAAAATATAAGACAGAATTGCATGCTGAAATACAGAATTGACTGCCTAGGAGCCTCCACAGGGTTCAATCGGGCACTGCACTTGGCTTCTGACCACTTCTCAAGCCCAATGTGCTTCGGTCAAAGTGATGTGGCTCACGTTGGTTTGGAAGCCGGCACACACTCATGGAGCCCATGTTGTGGTGGGGAATCTAACTTGCATAGCATCAACCTTTGCAAGAAGGTTTCGGATAAATAATGGATTTGGTGACGGATGTAATGACACTACCAAGAAATGGGCAAGCATTTGGATGCTTAGAACTTAGTATTTTCTGGTTCTAGGACAGATTCCTAAGCTACCTCTGCATACTTGCCTTGTGGCAGTAGATGACACAGCACTGAATAACAGATCACCACACTAAAGAGATATATCACTACACCAAGCATTGCCTTACATGTCATCATCTAAATCCACCTTCTGTGCCTGGGTTCTTCCCGGGAAGTTAATAAATTGGAGTTTCCAAACAAGCACAGCCCAGAAGGCAAAGGCTAAGATAGGGACTCCTCCACATTACACATATAAAAGCCAGCTGGACTGATACTGAAATTTAACTTCAGCACTAGGGACAGCACAGCATCCACTACCAAAGCAAAGGGCAATAGGATGGTTTAGGGGCCAGATGGCATACCCAGCTCTGTGTGCCAACAACTTACTACTGGTCCCCTGTCCCTTAGCACCTGACACCTAAGGCAATCACCTCTGCCTAATGATAGGGCTCCCCCCCCCCAAAAAAAGGGAAGAGGACAAAAGTGTAGATATGGTAAAGAGAGAAGGGGCTATCATCCCATATAAGACTGATTACTGATTACCCAGTACCAGTTTTTGCAGGATCACATCCACATGGAGTCTTGTACTGGGTGGATACAGACTGTATGTAGTAGCTTTTGTAACATACAAATGGTATGAATGCGGTGGAACAAGGTTCTCTGAAAAGATTCCATGTGGAAAAGCTTTTCTTGGGAAAAGCCTGGTTGACTGAAGCCAGTCCAGGATAGCTCTGTAGGCAAATGAAGATGTCAGAAGGAGGGGATAATGTACTCTTCTACACTAGAGCAGCTGATGTAACAGGCATGAAATTTATGTGGCTGAGGATCTGGGATTGCCACCTTTCATGTCCAACAAAGTTACGTGAAAGGTCAAGGCCACTATGTCTTTCTGCTAACATCTGAGCAGAAAGAAACTGGCATTTGGAGTTTCTCATCCGCACGTATATAGTAAGGTAGATTAAACTTATACGGAACAGCTGTGGTGGGACTTACTTACAATGCTTAGTGAAAGGGCAGAAAGATTAGCGGCCATGTTAATAGGACATGAAACCTATTGACAGGGAGGGGGAAAAGAGAAAGAGCCCCATCAAAATGGCAGTATTATTTTTTTTAAAAAAAAAACATTACTTTAAGGTTTACAGAACATGGAAAGGAGGAAAAAATAAATAGCGACAGAACTTGGATTTTAGAATGCAGTTTCCTGAGCCAGTAATGCATCTGCCTATCTTATTGTTTAAATTGTATCAGTCGTTGCACCCTTGTTCACTTTGATCCATTTGGAATTCCAGAGCTGTAAATGACATTCCATTGGAATTTATGGGCCATACAGATCAAGTTGGTCTCCACAACAGAAGGATAAAAATAGCTTCTGTCCACTATATAATCCAGCATCTCCTCCACTCCACCCTAATTTAAATGCATGCTATTCTCAGGACTGTCCTTAAGCATGTACTTAAAGCTTGTTGGTATTTCTGAACACAGGGTAACCTATTAAACTGCTATCTTATTATCCCTTTGTTAAGAGGAAGGCTTTCCCCTGCAGTCCTAATGCAACTTATGGAACCGTCACCAGTCTCCATTGTTATATCAGCCCAACCGTTGCAGAGATAAATAAAATACATTTTACTGGAAACAATACAGTACAATCACATCTTATGTGAGGGTTCAGTTATAAGAGTTCTGTGTTTACACAAAAACACTCAAACCCTTGGAACTGCCCTTGAACGAACATCCCAAGACTTCAATTTAAGACTGAAAAAAACAAGAAATTTGGAGAACCAAAATTAACAGATTACAAGTCACCATTACTTGTTTTAAAAAGGGTCAGGGGAGAGCTATTTCTCCTATAAGTCTAATGAACAATGCACAACTTCTGATGTTGCCATATTGGCTTTATTCACTGTGATGACACTTTAAAACCTTTCACTTTTTGAGAAAAGGATAAGATTCATTAGCTAGATGTTTGTATTCAGGATCCTTCTACTGGGATAAAGAAAGACCCTTCCTGACAGGTAGAGTTTCATGCTTATCTCACCCTCTGATCAGAGGAGGAAATCTTCCTCGACTTCCCCTGGCTTAATGTCTGCTGCCTGCTATTGCCACTTACAAAAATAGGGTGTTCTCCTCTCAACACCTTGAGGCACCTGAACTGCAATTGGTGGGATGTGTATGGGGAGATCTAAACACTAACTGCATTGCTGTTTTATCTTGTTTTCTTAGGGGGTAATAATACTATCACAAACAAGCTAGAATGAAGATTTCTTTGGCAAAGTCTTGTGTTAAAACAACCAAACAATAATGATTGTTGGACCTGAAGGAAAAGATGTTTATGGTGGAAGCTTAGAATTACTGAAAATGACTGCACTGTAAGAAATCAGGGAGGGTTATTTGCATAAACTGCAGCATTTTTATTATTATTAAGCAACCCATTGCCTTCATCTGCTTAATTAAAACTAGAATTGAGCCAATTTTTTACTAATAATAAAAAAATTAGGGGTGATTTTGTGGTTCAGTTTCCCACCAGCCTGTGTATCCTGGAACCAGGCTCCTCTTTCAGAGAAGCATTCTAGGAAGCGCAGTTGGCTCTCTCTCCACAGCTTACCAACACACATTTCCTGCAAGATCCAGGAAAATAAGCAAACAACCCCCCCCCCACCCCCTGAAAAGATCAGATGAGTTCCTTCCCGTTGCTAGAAACCAGAAAGAAATCACCTTCTGATTGGGTGAGGAGATAATGTTTTCAGGACAGGGGAGAAGTTCAGCCCAGCCTTGTTAAAACTAGGTGAGCCCTTCTGAGATGCACTGACACAGTACAGTAGTCTTCTAGAGGGAGACATTTCATCCAGAGCTGGCCTTAGACTGTTTACCACTACCTCCTCCTCCTCTTCCTCCTCCTCCTCCTCTGCTGTGCACACACAATGCATCTCACCCACCCAGCACCCACCCATTGTCTCGTGCCCCATCCTCTCCCACCCGGCAGCAGTAGTGCAGTTGCTCACTGGTACTTCACAAACGAGCCATCTTGTTCCAACTGGTTTGCCCCCCCCCAGGAGTCAATGCAGCTACTCTTAGCATAGCCACATTGGTTCCTGTAGAATACCACCAGCTTGAACAAGGCACATACTGCCATCTTGAAACCTCTTCAATTCCACGGGTGCAGTGAGAACTTTCATGGTATGCCAGTGGGACTGTGGAGTGTGATAGGCCTCCCAGGTGATTCTTTCCTCTCAAATGAGCTCGATTTGGAGTGTTGCAAATCTGCTGCGGCTGAAAAAGGAAGCACCAGGAAGGCTGGCTCCATCTGCTACATCAGAGCCCAAGAGCCACCTTCATTTCAGTGAAGCTAAACCCAAGGTGTGTGTTGGGACCCCTGGAATCTCTCACTGCTTAGATATTTGGGGTGGGGTGACAAAATATGCATCGTGTCATGGAAGGCTTAGGAAGCACACTAATCAGGAAACTAACTGCACAAAAGCTTTCCTAAAGAAGAATGGGACAGCAACAAGAAACTCCTGACTCCACCTAGGTACAACTAAGTCCACTGCCACCTAGTGTCTCAATTATAAAAGGATGCCATCTATGCACATTAATATACTGAATGTGTAAACAAGCTTGATTTGATAACAACACCTACAAGGACAGATCAGGTTTATAGCCCTTTTATCCTTATGGTTTTGTGGTGCTTTTCATAAAAAGTGGAGCAAATCTCATTCTGTGGTCTCCCACACAATGTGTTGAATACTTCTACTTGGAGCTGTCACTGACAATGCGCTAAAACATGAATAGCATCCCTTTCTCAATGGAAAGAATTAATTAAACTGAGACTGCAGAGATCTAGCGACTAAGAACGCTCCCTCTGACATAAGACCCCTTTACCTTGGCTTTGAATCACTCCACATTTTGCTGGGAAAGCTTTTGTCAGAAACATACCCTTACATTGTTACCCAGGAGAAAAGATTCCCAACAACACCATAACAACCCGAGCCCTCCAGTGCAGCAAAGGAAGTTTAAATTCTACTTGCCTTTTGTCTATTTAGTAATTTTTTTAAAAAAATTGATTTTACTTTCATGTATGAAATGAATTGATTATTTTTTTAAAAAAAATTACACTAGTGACAATTCCCACTGGTGCTTCCATTTTTTTTTTAAAGGCTTGCAATCTAGAGGTGCTCTTGTGCACACCTGCTTCTCTTCTCTTCACTTTTTGGGAAGGAACAGAGAAGCCACATGCCCTGAATTCAGTCAGTCAGTCAGCTGAACAGTGCTATCAGAGCCAGCATTTTAAGTTCAAGGCAATTTTAGCTTGAAAGGGGAGTTACACACTTTGAAAGATCTAAGGCCAATAAGCATAGCTGCCATATACTACTGCAAAAGAATCTCTTAGAAACAATGACATTTCTGCTAATGGAAGCCTTGTTCAGAGTAAATTCAGTATACATGGTCTTTCACCTAAGCCAGCATTTAGCAAATGGGAAAAGACATTGACCTCTGTCTTGAAGCAAGCAACTGTTATATTGTAATTTAGCAAGCCAATATTTAAGCGATTTCATTCATTTCTTTATTTTATTTACTGTTTTGATGAAGGCAGGTGAATATTGTTTACAGTACCTTCTATTCTTAAAATGCCATCACTTTAGAAAATGCTTGCAGGGTTCTAGGCATTATCTATATTGTATAGTAGCGTATATTCTAACTTACTCCTAATTCTCTAGTTTTGGTGCTGGGTTGTAGAACTTACCCATAGAAATTGACTTCTAGCAAACAGGAATGGGTTGTCAGTTTCTTTCAATAGATATATTCCTCGCGTTTCTATCTGAAAGTATTAAAAGCAGTTGTGACTATCTGCTGCACTCATTTTGTAATACAATCAAGAGGTAGGTCTTCAAATAAAGTAGTCATTTAAGAAGTAATACAGAAAATTAATAATCTCCAGTCCACCAAAAGAATGTCAGAATTCTAAATCCTAACCCCAAACAAAAATAACATAACTCTCCTTCCCACAAGAAACCCTTTTATCATGGGAAGTGGTCAATCTGAAACTCATTTATTGCTCTGATACAAATCAGTTTGCAACAACTGTGGTAAGACTAGCATGTTACATACTGTAGAGGCATTTTGTTAGAATCTACCGTGAATTCCATTACTTTGCTGTGAAATTCCTTTCTCTTAGTTGGTGTGTGTTTAACACATTTCCCTAGCTCGAAATACAGATATTAAGGAATAATAATGCAATGATATTGCCACAAGAAGGGGAAAACCCTTAAACTAGTGTAGCACAATCCTGTACATGTTAACTCGGAAATTAGACCCAATGAATCCAATGGGACTTACTTCCAGGTTAAAGAGCAATCCTAACTATGGGCATAGCTGTCAACCTTTCCCTTTTTTGCAGGAAATTCCCTTATTATAGCATTGGGAAACAGCAGGGAGGATTAACAGCTATGACTATGGGAAGCTAGCACCATAATTGCATAAGTTACCCCAATTACAAACTCCAGTCAGGAACCTTTGGAGAGGGGCTGATGATGACTGAACCAGCAGGTGAGTGTGGGCCAGAACTTACAGGATTGGGCCCTAGGTCACATGATTGAACTGAACAAGTTTGGAGTAGGTGTAAGCCC